>NC_091141.1:33604161-33817760 GCF_041381155.1 Argopecten irradians | reverse complement strand
ATCCATATCACCTTTTACCTCGAGCTCTACTCCAACAATGTTAGAGGTGTAGCACGACGAGACACTTTTGGAACATTACATTCTGTCGACAGTCAGCAAAATAACGTCCGATAAAAAAACGGCTGACCAGTCGACTCTCATGTTATGGGAGTACTTGAGCTCGTGCTTCACGCGCGTGCTGAACTTTGACCCTAATGATCACCGCAATAGGAAATCTACATACCTTCATGTTATCTTTCATATTTATATCTTCATGTTATGTTGATCTTTCTTTGATATTTTAAAAACATTTCAAAGGGATTTAGATCCTTGTAACAGTGAAACGAGTTTAACAAAGTGTTTGACAAAATGAAACAAGAGGCCTTGACGGTCACCCGAGTGCTGATACAGAAAGAGCATTGCAAAGTTGGTTCAAATCTGAATCAGTTTGACTCATTTCCTATTAAACTAAGCAAATAATTATCATAAATGTGTTTTTCCTATATAAACTATAGTAAATTTGACTCGCTCCCAATGGGGAAAATCGTAGATCCTAGGGCTATGAAATTCACACATTTTGTAAAGGACCTTAAGACCTTTCAATCTATGAAGAGTATTTGGTTCCATCGAATCTGTGAATTCAGAAGAAAGATTTTTGAAAAGTTAGCCATTTTAATTTGACCCTTTTTGGCCCCGCCCCTCTAACCCCTGGGGGTCGGCCAGGACCAATATGGATATGATGTTAAAAAGCTTTCTCAGGCTAATAGTTCTAACCCAGTTTGACTTATTTCCTATGAAAAATAAACAAATAATGTGCATAAATGTGTTTTTCAAATATAAACTATTGTAAATTTGACCCCCTCCCCAGGGGAAAAATCTGAGATACCAGGGCCATGAAATTCATAATTTTTGTAAATGGCCTTAAGATCTTCCAATCTATGAAGAGTATCTGGTTCCATCAAATTTGTGAATTCAGAAGAAGATTTTTGAAGTTTTAGCCTATTTGACCCCTTCGGCCCTAAGGCCACTGGGGGTCGGCAGGACCAATATGGATATGACGATAAAATTATATACAGTATATATACAATGACAAGAAAATAGAACAAATTTACAGTTACAGAGTAACTTTATTGCCATTTTACTTACTGCAAAAAAACAGACAAAGCTTAACCAAAAGGACGATACTGGTATCCATGCATAAAGATAATTAACATGTAACAGTATTTAGCTATCAGTCAATATGGCGGTTAACATATATTCTTGTTACAAATTATGTCTGACAGATGTGTTTGAAAGCTAGACCTGAGATACAAGTTGTATTTCAGGTCAAGCTTTCAAACACATCTGTCAGACATAATTTGTATGTATCTCAGGTCAAGCTTTCAAACACATCTGTCAGACATAATTTGTATGTATCTCAGGTCAAGCTTTCAAACACATCTGCCAGACATAATTTAACAAAAAAGCTAACAAACACATTACTGTAAGTACTAAATTTCTTAACTTCCATTTCAAAAAAAATAAGTTTGCAAAGATACAAGAATTAAAAAAACAAGAGGCCCAGAGGGCCTGTATCGCTCACCTGGTTTTTTGTTAGTAATTATCACAAGAATCTGACAATTAGAAAAATAAGCAAAATTGACTCCCAAAGTTTAATTTTGAATCACAACCATACAATGATGCTATTGATACCATACAAATATGCTATCCAATACATAGGTTCAGAGACAAAGTAATTTATATGAAAATAGTAGCCTAATTGACCTTTTTGACCTCGCATCTATTGCCGTTTAAGGCCCCGGGGGTCAGCCCTATCATTTGTACAATTTCAAATCCCAACCCTATAAGGATGCTACCATTGCATTATAAGTGCTCTTCCATTCTTAGTTGCAGAGAAGAAGTCGTTTATATGGAAATAGCTAAATTGACCCCTTTTGACCCCACCCTTCAGGCTCCTGGGGGGGGGGGGGGGGGGGGGGGGTCAGCCCCATCATTTGCAAAATTTTGAATCCAAACCCTTTAAGGATGTAACCATTGCATTATGAGCGCAATCCCATGTTAAGTTGCAGAGAAAAAGTCATTTATATGGAAATTGACCATTTTTGACCCCGCCCCTCAGGCCCCCGGGGGTCAGCCCTATCATTTGCACAATTTTGAATCCCCACACTATAAGGATGCTACCATTGCATAATGGGTGCTATACCATGCTTAGTTGCAGAGAAGAAGTCATTTATATGGAAATAGCCAAATTGACCCCTTTTGACCCCGCCCCTCAGGCCCCCGGGGGGTCAGCCCTATCATTTGCACAATTTTGAATCCCCACCCTATAAGGATGCTACCATTGCATTATGGGTGCTATACCATACTTAGTTTCAGAGAAGAAGTCGTTTATATGGAAATAGCCAAATTGGCCCCTTTTGACCCCGCCTCTCAGGCCCCCGGGGGGTCAGCCCCATTATTTGTACAATTTTGAATCCCCACCCTATGAGGATGATATCATTGCATTATGGGTGCTATCCCATGCTTGGTTTCAGAGAAGAAGTCGTTTATATGGAAATAGCCAAATTGAGCCCTTTTGACCCCGCCCCTCAGCCCCCCCGGGAGTCAGCCCCATCATTTGTACAATTTTGAATCTCCACCCTATAACGATACTACAATTGCATTATGAGTGCTATCTCATGCTTAGTTTCAGAGAAGAAGTCGTTTAAATGGAAATAGCCAAATTGACCCCATTTGACCCCGCCCCTCAGGCCCCCGGGGGGTCAGCCCCATCATTTGTACAATTTTGAATCCCCACCCTATAAGGATGCTACCATTGCATTATGGGTGCTATCCCATGCTTGGTTTCAGAGAAGAAGTCGTTTATATGGAAATAGCCAAATTGACCCCTTTTGGCCCCGCCCCTCAGGCCCCCGGGGGGTCAGCCCCATCATTTGTACAATTTTCAGTTAGTAGCCCATAAGGATGCTACCAGTCAAATTTTATTGAAATCCGACCAGCGGTTATGGAGAAGAAGTCGATTGTTGACGGACGACGGACGACGGTATCCCATAAGCTCACCTCGGTCCTTTGGACCAGGTGAGCTAAAAAACCATTCGCAGATATACTTACAGAATGAAAATTAACTCATATCAATATAAGTAATATGTATAGATATTAGTTCGCGGATATCAACTTTCCTGAATTTACATGGATCGTGATATTCAAGAAATCAAATTGCAAACAAAAGAAAGTTGATAATTGAAATATATTGTACATTAATTATCCTTTTACTGTGTTAAGTTAAGGTTTCCAATTCAGTCTAAGAGAACATTAAAATTTGTACATATATTGGAAAAAAACCAGTTCTAATGGAAATTAGATCAGTCGGTTTTACTGTGATATGCCGGAAAAGCCCATGGTGGTGAAATGTGTGTGAAATGTTCAAACTCGCTCGCTGTCCGCCATTACACATTGTGGTCAAACTTCTTGTATGCCGAACCCTGTCCCTTGCTCGTAGAGTAATGCAACTTTTGTCTAGAACTGCTCAAATCGCTCTGACAGTAGTGTGTTTACCTTATTAGGTGAATTGTCTTGCCTAAAAATCATTTTATCACCTCCTCAGTGGTTATGTAGTTCATTTGTTTAGCGTGCGTGACTTTGGCTCGGGTAAGGGTACAACGTATACATGTACCTGCTTTATCGTATTGATCAACGATTTGTAATTACAACGGTATCAATTAAAATACTAAACAATGACGTGGAATTTGTCAATATTTTATGTTATATGTTTCATAAGAAATGTAGAACTATACATTTATGCCATATTTTGCTTCTTGGTTATGTAAAAGAATAAGCCTGAGTGAATTGTCCTAAAGTTAAGGTTTCCAAGGACGTACATCTGACTTATAAATGTTGAGGTTTCTAACTGGAGTGACATTAAATTCATAAATGCTTTTTTACCCAGCATTCCAAAGTTTTCTTTCAGCTGGTGTATTGATAAAAACAGAGCATATAGCTATTCATTAAGGTAGATTCTGTTTGGTTAAAAAATAACTTCTTCATAAAATACAACTGTTTAACTTTGTCTTAAAGAATCCTCTAAATACCAACAAAACAAATTTTCTCATCAGAATTAGACTCATTCTAAAGCCCTTATCAAATAACAGCTAAACAAATCATTAATAATTCTATTAAATCAATAAAATACAAAAAATGACATCATTACAATTTCATAACGCGTTAATTATAATTAATCAAATATATTAAATTAATCAAATTATTTCTTAAACAAAAATGATTAAATATAAAAGAACAAAACAAAAAAATAGAGTTTTCAATAAAATTTATGTAATTATTCTATCTAGAACTCACTTACTCATTTTTTAAATATAGAATGTTATGACAGATGACTTTGAAGTCATTTGGAATGTGTTCTCGTATATATACGTATATGGGAGTTAACCCTTAAAGATACATATTGGGACAGATGATCATGATCAAGAACCTTGGAACTGTTTTCCATTTTAACAATATTTTTGTTTGTTTATTTTTTTTTCTAATTTTGTAAGCTACCAAGATACAATAGAACGTTCATATGAAGATATTTGATTAATTATTGATTTTTTTTTTCCGATTTCCATCATAATATCATTTCAAAACAATAATGTACAAAAAAAATAAACAATGGAATAAATAAAATGAGATTTTAATGCTTCAGAATCAATGAATTAAGAATAAATGAATAAGTTAATAAAAAAAAATCATAATAGCTGTCATGTCAGTTTACTTGCATAATATGCCAGTTTAAAATTAAAATTAAATTCTTAAAAACTCCAATGCAGGAATGAAATTATTTCAAATCAATTAATTAAACCATACCTGTTAAATATTTAATTTCCTGTATATGAATAAGTTATTCTAAAGTTCTAGTTTAATAGCATGATTACCAAATATATATGGCTATAGTTTCAGTTTTTGTAACTAATCTCTCGCCAAGTAAAATCAATACATTACCAGTTGTAAAGTCATTCAAACAAGAACTTAAATTTCAGCAAATAAAAATAAATTCCAACATAACATCACTTCTTACTTTACGGTTTAACTTTTTATACATTTTTGTGGTGGCAACAATGATCTGCAAAATTGCTAAATGTATCATCCCTATGAATATTACTAACTCTATTCATTTTTACAATTTTGGTCTGCAAAATTACTTTTATAAGAAGTCCCATAATGTAAAAAGGATCCTTTTTCATATCCATATGACCAAGTTATCCTTACATCCTTGCAAAAGAAATCCTTTGGTATGAAAAGATCATTTAATTAATTTTCCAAACAAATGCTGTGTAAATTCAAACCCAATTAATTTTCACAAAGACTTATTTCTTAGATTTCTAACTAATTTTTCAAAGAAATTTTATTTTGCAATTTAAAGTCATATATGGTTCTACTATATACCTATTACATACTTGACATTTTTTCGAAATCTATGAAAATTGATTAAAATGCAAATGATAAAAAAAAATTCAAATCTTCCTATAATTACCTGGCCATGAAATAAAATTTAATTCCATGTGAGAGTATGTTGATTTACAGTTATACTTTGGGAGAAAGCAAGCAAAAATAATCTTGTGATACGAACCATGATGTCGTCCTCCATACTCCAGGAGTTACTATCACTGATGTAATATCCAACCCTGGACTATCTCATGGTAAAACTGAATACATCAGTGGACACAGTTGATTTTTTGCTTTGAAGTTGGGTGTCGCTCTCTCTCTCTGTAATCTTTAAAGGAAGTCTCTGCAGGCCTGTGGTTGGTCAGTTTTTTTCTACTGAACTGCCTCCAATTTTACTATGAGTTAGTCCAGGGCTGGATATTACATCAGTGATAGTAACCCCTAAAGTATTGGGGATGCCATAATGCATAATACAACTAAATGTGCCAGAATTGAAATGAAAAAAAAAATCAATATAAAATGAGGAAAGTTGTGGAAACATTCAATTGAAATATTGATCTACACACACTAAAAATCACGAACATCACATGCCTTGATGAGGGTAGTTAGGATGCCACCAGGGAAATACTCGAACGTCCACCACAGGGTCTAGAATGACAACTTTCTCGGGGCCTTGATTGTCCCTTACATTACTGCCCATACTTTGCTTGAGGGTTGTATCAAACATAAGTCTAATGGTAAAATATCTCATATTGGTTGAGAGACGTAGTAAAACGTTTGTAAGTACAAGACCCATCACTGGAGGAATTCCTGTGAAGTTTTTACAAGTCACACGAAGAACGAACGAATCATTCTCCAAATTATGATGAAGGTCTTTATATCCTGAGTGAAGGTTTTGTGGCTCACCGGTAAGTTTTAACAGGCTGTTGATTTCTCCCATGCGTTCTTTCCTAAGTTTGAAGTTAAAATTCCACATACTTTTGTTTGGTTCATGCCAGAATAGGAGACACAGATGTCCTGTGAGACTATAGCATAACTGTTGGTCCTCGAACGGTGCAACTGTCACTGTCCTACTGATGAACAAAGGATACACAAAAAATAGTGCCCTGATGACACGCTGACGCAGGCCGTGAACCCGTTCTAAACAAACTGGCTGTAAGAAATGTGGTAGTTTTGACAGATCCTTAGCATATCTACAATAAATATAAAATCATTAACCATTTATTATTATTCATTTTTCTCGGAGAGAGCTTACTTATAAGATGTTAGACCTTGTGTCCAATCATATTTATCAACTTTTAAAAGGCTGTAATATGTTTAAATCAACTTTATTATATTTTTTATTTACCTTACTATAGAACATTATACAAGAAGTGTTTGCAAGATATGAATGGCCCACATCTATTTTATAATTAAGGGGAAAAAATGGATGCTGGATAAGACACGACAGGATGGGACAAATGAGTAACACTATATGTCCCCTTCCCCGTTTTCATGATAGGGCATATTGAGAAACTCTATGGGGAAGGGTGACTGGAATTTTTCAATAGAAACAGTAACACTTATCATCTATTAACTCATTCCACCTTAAAATCACATTTAGGCACTTCTAAATCAAAGACTAGGCCAGTTCATTTTGATTTCAGTGTTGAATAAGTGAAAATTTAATAAAAGTGCCTTACTTTTATCCATCAAAACTACAGGTTCATCTACATTTATTTTGATATAGATTAATTATTCTCCTACTTCAAAAATCATTTTTCAAATTAAAATCTTTTCATACCTATGGAAAAGATTTGGATCCATATGAAAATTCCTCACAGAGATTTAAAACTTTTGTATCATTGTTAATGGCACATATCTTAAGGGCTGTTCCAGCAAAACATATATGGTAGGGGAGGAAGGCACTTTGAAATTGGGAGACCCACCGATAGAAGCGATTTTCAATTTTGCTGACCCCTCCACATATCTAAATTTTTTGTGTTTGAGACTATGGCAAAGAAGCGAATTATTTTTTTATTTGGATTGACATCTTTTTCGATTTACATATATTGATTTTTAGCATCACCAAAGAGTCCTAGGACAAAATTGTATCGTATAGGGTGCAGTGAACTATTGTTTAATGTGTTGCATCTATTATTAAATGTATAAAGGTACAATCTTCCTAGAACCAGTGGAAAATCTAAAGATACTGAAGTGTTCCACAACTTAGGGTTATGCAAGACTCATTGTCATGATAAAACACCCAGAAAATATATTTTTTTATTAAAGATGAACAACACTAATAAATATTGTTAGAAATTAATATTTGTCTCAACAGTTTTTTTTGTCGTCGGGATGACTGACAGCAACATTATGAAACACAAATTTTGCATTTTATTTCAAAAGGTTACAAATGCTTTTGATAGACCCACCCACAGAAGTGATCTTATTGAAATGCCACCCTGGCACAAAATTGATTTTATTTTGAACCTACCATGGCACATACTAGTTTTTAAAGTGCCTTCCCTGGGTGCCATATATGTTTTGCTGGAACAGCCCTAACCACAACATAGTTGAATATCACTGCACCATCTGGCATAACGGTGATTTACACACTCAGGTAATTTTGCATTTGTTTGATGTTGTAATTTCATCTTACGTCTTTGATTAAAACATTTTGATGTTATAATTGTTTATTATAATTGTTTATTATAAACTTTATTTTCTTTGCTTCTTTTTCTGTACAAAAGTAGTGTCAAGTATAAACAAGAAAGAAATAGGATTTGGTAACAAGTTTAAAACTTATATTAATCCATGTCCTAATATATTGATAAATGTTCAATTTTTGTTTTAGGAAAAATAGTAGGCCTTTTACCTTTGATATAAGCCTTTCCAGAACTGGACAGTGTTAGTAACAACGAAGGCGCTGTGGCATAGCCTGGAGAATATGGACAGGTCCTCGGCGTGAATGTATCGACTCAGTATAAACCACAAATCTATTGGGTATGAGATACCAGCATCCTCACTCTCGCTTCCCTTCAGTCTTCTCTTCCTTTGATTGGACCTATTCAGCTTATTTGCCTTTTGGGGCTTCTTTTCTTCTGTAAAAAATGAAATACAGTAAACCTGCCTTATAGTGACCACCTCTGTATAAAGACCTCATGTTTAATAAAACCACTGTTCTGATGGTCCCATATGACCAATTACAACATAATTCAACCTGTGTATAAAGACCACCTGGCTATAAAGACCATTTTGAATGCAAAATGGTCTTTATGGACATGTTTGAATGAACTGTGTAAAACAACTGCAGAACCATAAGTTCCCAGACATTTTTTTTCTGTATTTGCATAGGTAGGTATATATATAATGATATCACAACAATGGATATGATACCTATGAGGTAATAAATTCTGTAATATGCAAAGACGGAATATTTGCGAAATCCTTCTTCAACTGCATGTGTATGCGTTCCGATTTATTTCTGATACAAGGTATAATTCTTTTGCTTTCCGATTTATTTCTGATACAAGGTATAATTCTTTCTATCAGCATACTTTAATATGCTTATCAAAATGGTCTAGTATTTATGTTTAAAGATTATGAGAGCTCAATTACTACATTACCTCCCCTTACTGGCAAAATTGCAAAGAGAGGTAATGCTGTACAAAGCCTCCTATTAAATTTTCCAATTTAATCTGAATTTCACATGATGATTAGTTTAGGTTAATTTATCATAGATTTCAAACTTTCTTCCCTTAAATCAATTCTCCACTTTAACACAAGTTATACATGTATATACTGTAGTTTATATATATAGTATTAAATTTACATTACCTGGAACATCGGTGTTTGACGTTCCTTCTTCAGATTTTACATCAGTAGTATCTGTTGTGTCAAGGTCAAACTCATCCAAGTCCCAAGTTTTGTCAAACCAGTTGACCTCTGACCCTTCTCCTCCTACAGCACCAACCAATTCCAACGCTTGGTTGGCATCTTTCACGTTGTGCACTGCAATTAATTACATTAATTTATACATACATACATATGTATTGCTTACATGTCACGTGTAAGGAATCTCGTTTATTTAGTTTAACATCCTATTAACAGTCAGGGTCATGTAAGGACATGACAGGTTTGTTGGTGGAGGAAAATCGTAGTATCTGGAGAAAAACCACCGGCCTACAGTCTATACATTATATACAGCATCATTCACATTTACAAATGAGAACATCATCATACATGAACCAAAAATCTATAAGTGGAAAATTGTGTTTTGTAATTTACAATATTTCAAAACTTTTTTACCTTGATCAGAAATCATAGCATTAGCTGCTTTTTTCAACCGCCCTGGTGGTGCTTTCCCTTCAAATTCGGCATTGGCATAATGTTGTATCGTGAAATCTGACAATCAAGATAATATATTATAATTAATTAGTTGGCATGTAAAACTGGTAGTTCTACACATAATGGACGTAACTTGAAGGATATATACACATGCTGTCACCATGAAATACATATAAACAATAAATAAATATTAAGTTAATTTTATGTCAGATACTGTATATACTTAACTTACAAGATCGCGTGACAATATTGCTTGTACATGTATTTTCTTCCAAAACATTATGAACATGTACATATTACAGCCAGTACATGGCTACAGTAATCCAATAATTTTAGATGCTGCAAGACATTAAGAAACTTGCATTGTAATAGGCATTAATTGGTAGATAATACGCAATGATTAAAAAGTGTCTCGGCGTGCTATCCTTCTATAAATATTATTGGAGTACTAGTTCAGCCAGCTGACTTAGCTAATGTTGTAGTGGAAAAGATATCACCTTCTGAAAAGTCAGTCAGAAGGTGATATCTTTTCCGCTACAACAGTAGCTACTACTCCAACAATGTTAGAGGTATAGCACGACGAGACACTTTTGATCATTACGTCGTGTCTAACTCGATATTGCACATCAGAAGTTTCTCAATATCGAGATCTAATATCTTTTCCGCTACAACAGTAGCTACCAGCTGACTATGACAGTACATACATGTCACGTGTATTGTTACAATGTACATCATTTACAGCCAGTGTACATATATTCGTTTTGCCTTTTCGGACCAATTAAATTCCTTCTGAACAATATCTAAAACCTGTTGAGGATGGTTATTTTAGAAGTAGAGACAGAAAGAGTGCCAAATGTATGACAATTATCACAAGACTTCAAATTTACCATAGGAAATGATCGCGTTTCTTTGAAATTATGCACAAAACTAATGGAAAATTAATGCAGACAGATCAGAATTACATGCTTACCACCCTGTGTTGAAAGCTGTAATGATGAACTTGTAGATTTTGTAATTTTATCTGGACGAGCTTTTCTTTTCTTGGGCATTGCACAATTTTCAAGCGTAAAATCGACGTTGAATGGTCGCGGCTATTTAGGTGAATAAGATGTTTGAATTATAAGCGAATACTAAACATAGACACGGACTCGTAGCAAATATCCGAAAAACGCAACTGTGGCACTTCAATCAGCCAAGACATGTATCTTGTTCTAAATATACGAAACCTCAAAGAGTTACTGACTGTCGATCCATTAGGTCTATTTTAAGTAAAAAATGTAAATATTAAAGATGCTCCACCGCTGACAAATGGTATTTTTTCACTATAAAAAACAGGAGCAGACGATTTAGTATTTTTCTTCGGTTCACAAAAGTTACTTACTTTACACCATTACCACCATTGGAAAGTTTGAGCTTGTAATTTTACTTCAAGTTAAAATTACAAAAAATAATTAATTGCATCCCGAAAAAAATCCGTAGCACTATATTTTATATGGACTGAAGTACTGATTGCTCATGCATCAAATGCAAAATGAATTATTTTATATTATTTTTTTGTGTTAATTAGACACATATATACACGATTAAACACCAATTACTGTTCAAGTGATGAATATAATTTTTGCTCTGTCGGCGGTGGAGCATCTTTAATATAATCTACCAGATATTTAAAATAGATAATTAATACGGTCTTAATCTCTGAAACTACCAATATTTTGAGAATTACTATACTTACAATCAGTGAGATTTAATTTTAAAGAAGGATAAAACAACTTAAAAACAAAAGATCAAAATGAATTTTGACAGTAATGCCATTTTGAAAATGATAGTTTACGTCTTCATTGCAGTGAAATGAGTACATGAGTTTGTACACGGTCATAAGAAGCCAAGTTGTGCTCATTTCATATTTTACGATCTCTTCATCCCTGGAATATCTCATAGTAAAACTGAGGGCAGCTCAGAAGAAAAAGGGGTGTAGATATCGTAAGTGATTGGAAACCCCTGGAGTGTCGAGGATGGGGCATCAATGACAGCACAGACTGTGTAATTTGCAACACACCAGCTACATAACCTGGCACATGTTTTCGTAGCACAACAGGTAGCACTCTCAGATAGCAGATACTAATGGTGTCATGACCAGATCCTTAGGATATATGACCTCAAGCCATGACCGCGCAAGAAAGAATAGACGGACACTATCCAAAGGGCCAAAAACTTTTGTAAAAGCCGGTACTCGAGCTACAGGAAACGTAGACTTACAGGCTGGCGGATACTCCCAACAACAGAACACTGGGGAATAAGAGAACATCACAGCACTAACTGAGGTATTACCACAAAATAACAAAGAAATACACGAGTGTGAATTTAACTTGGAAAATTACGACGCATTTATAAATACCACCATATTAGGAAGAGGTAATAGCATATATAAAAAAGTGTCTCCATGGAACAAGTTTGGAAGATTTCCCTAACAATGGTTTTGAGGAGAGTACATGGTGCTCTATAAATTTAAAAATCAACGAAACACTCATTTTAGGATGTGTCTGTAGAAGCTCATTAAGTACATCGGAAAATAACAGGAGGCTTAACAACATCATCTCTAGCGCAACAAGCCTGGGTACACATTTGTTGATCTTGGGGACTTCAACTTTAGAGAAATAGATTGGGATAATATGATCACAAGAGGAGCAATAGGGAGTGATAGTTTTAAATTTTTGGAAACCCTACAGGACTCATATCTAACTCAGTGTGTAACAGAAGATACCAGACATGCACAACCAAATATCCTCATTTCTGGATCTAGTAATAACAATTAACGAAGAAATAATTGATGACATCAAAATTAGCCCACCAACTGGAAAGAGTGACCACTCGATAATAACTCTTAATCTACACCTACACCAGACTACTCCGATATCCAAGACCAGAAAGTATAAATACTACAAAGGACACTATATCAAAATAGCAGCAAGATTAGATGATATTCATTGGGAAACAGTCCTATAATCTAAAAATGTGCAAGAGTCCTGGAAATACTTGGCAGAAATTTTAACACAATTAATGGATGAGCATATACCAGTGAGCCAAGTAGTGCCAAACTTCAATCACAATAAGTTCGAGGGCTGGATCACCAAAGAAGTTATATTTTGCTATAAAAAAAAAGAAATGCTGGATTAAATATAGAAACGTAAAAACCAGTGAAAATTATGGAAAATTTGTTACAGCTAGAAATGAGGCAACATCTAAAATCCTGGAGGCCAAACATGCCTATGAAAAAAAGGTGACATGTGATATAAAAAAGGACAATAAAGGCTTTTGGAAATACGTTTGATCAAAAACCAAAGTAAATACTGGATTCTGGGACTTAATAAATGAACAAGAGGAACTTATATCCGACCCAAAATTAAAGGCTGAACTACTAAACAACTTTTTCGCACAAATGTGTTCACAAGTGAGGATAAGACTACAACCCTGCATTAGATCAAAGGAATCTTAATTCAGAACTCACAGATATCCACATTGATGAAAATATGGTGCTTAAGAAACTAGAACAGATTAATCAATCGAAATCTCCGGGGGCCGATGATCTACATCGAAAAGTACTGCACCACTTCATATCATATTTAGGAAATCATTAAATGAAGGAAAACTTCCTGAAGAATGGAAATTTGCCAACATTACAACCCTTCATAAAAAGGGAAATAAGAAAAAGGTGGGAAATTATAGGCCGGTGAGCTTAACATCTATTGTGGGGAAAATTATGGAAAAAAATCATCAAAGATCACATTCTAAAACATCTGGAAGGACAAGACTTGCTTTCAGCTCATCAGTTTGGCTTTAGGAAAGGAAAATCAACTACTACACAATTACTGGAGGTTGTAGAAATAGTTACAAAATTACTAGAAGAAGGAAACCCTGTTTATTTAGTTTAACTCGATTTTAGAAAAGCATTCGATACAGTACCTCATCAAAGATTGTTGTCGAAATTAGAAAGCTACGGTATAAAAGGAAAAGTACTCAAATGGATAAGTCATTTTCAAATAGGAAGAAAACAAAGAGTGACTGTACATGGAAATTGTTCAGGCTGGAAGGAAGTAACAAAGTGGTATTCCTCAAGGCAGTGTTTTAGGACCTATTCTATTCCTTATCTTCATCAATGACCTACCCGAACAAGTTAATTCGATAGTTAAATTATTTGCAGATGATGCCAAGCTAATTGGACCAGCTAACTAGGAAGGGCAAAGAGATATTCAAACGGATTTAGATAGACTAACATTGTGGTCAGAAACTTGGCAAATCAACTTTAACACGGAAAAATTTAAATATATCCATTTTGGTTACAATAACATTCAACAAAGTTACAATATGACTGATGGAGATGAGCAAATAACTGAAATCAAACAAACTAAGTAACAAAAAGACCTAGGATTTATTTTTGATAAGGACCTTAAATTTAATAAGCATATATCTGAGAGCATATCCAAAGCAAATAGAATGATTGGTATTTGACTATTCAGATAAGGACATGTTCACAATCCTGTACAAATCACCCATTAGGCCTCATGTGGAATATTCAAGCTGTGTTTGAAACCCAATATATAAAAAGGATATTGTTCGAATTGAAAACGTGCAACGCAGGGAAACAAGACTTGTAAAGACCATGAAAAATTTGACCTACAGTGAGCGACTAAGAAGTTTAGGAATACCAACACTACAATATCGGCGGAAGAGGGACGATATGGTACAAACATATCGAATTATAAAGGACATTGGCAGAGTCGACAAAGATGATTTGTTTTATGTAGAAGATTGAACAGGAACCATGCAGAGGAAACAGTTACAAACTTAGGAAAAGAAGATGCCATTTGAATTGTAGAAAAAAATTGTTTTTCCAATAGAGTGGTGCATGATTGGAATACATTACCTAACAAAGTGGTGGAAGCAAAAGTATTAAATAATTTCAAAAGCAGTTTGAATGATCACTGGAAGAACCTGGAGCTGAAATTCAATCCTAATTGTTATTAGTCAACTACAACTGGATCAACATAGTCTATAACAAGAACAAAAGAACTTCTAGAGATTTAGTGGGGTTACCTCGCTAATCATGATTTACAACTATAGCATTATATAGTGATGGGAGTATCTAGTAGGGTTATCTTGCTAATCCTTACAAAAGAAGAATTGAACGCTCATCTAAGGAATGGATTTGTATGCCATATAAATATACACGTAATAGGAAGGAAATGAACGGACTACAAAGGATAGACTTTTTTTTATCATTTTATTGTTTTTTTATTGTTTTTAACAACTCTCTCTTTGCATGCGCAAACCAGAAAGTGAATAATGGAAATTTATTAAGGTCAGTCATATTAGCTTGGAGCTATCATCAAGACTGGAAAAACAGTGCGAACAGTGCGAACATGTACAAACACAGGTAGGCCCACTACTGTATACGTTTACCGCTCTCAAAATGTTAGCTTATATTTATATTGTTGTTTCAAACACTTCAATAAATATTAGAGATACCTATTAAAAGTATTGCAAAGCTACAACTGTAGGATTCCGTTTCATTGATATTTCGAAAAACACCCAAACGTACATTGTGTATGTAAGGCCTACTGTCGCCGATTCACAGTAGATAAGACTTGTCTGTCCCCAAGTAATGTGAACAAAGATGCATTGTCGTGCTAGGTCGTTTTGGTTTAAACTTATCCAACTAAAGACTGGTGTTTGTCCAGACATATCTTATCCATTTACGTACAACCAATGTCCAGACTGTTAAAAATTACAAATAGGATGTAGAGACTCGCCGACATACAACATGTAAACCTTGCGATGTCATCGGAATGTGCAAAACTGTAACTACGCACCGAAGCATTGCTCAAAGAGGTACGGTAGAAACATAAACAATGTAACTTTTCTACATTTATATTTACACACGTACATGTATATATATGTGTTCAAACCTAATTTGATACATGATCATCGAACGTACGTTCGGTACTGAAAACACCAAAAGTTTCTGATTTGGACCATCATAAATTCATCCGTGCGGCTCCAAATTGCGCGTGACATACTCAATCTATCGAGAAATAAAGTTGAGTAGCATTTGGTTGACATCAACGGGGTTTATACTATCAATTCACCACCGTTTGTAAATATACATGTATGTATATGCATGTATGTATATGATTAACTTTAGCTGCGGATATGCTAAAATAAATGTAAAAATGAATCTTCACTTTTACAAAGATAACACTGGCTATTCTTGATTTGTTTGATGTTGTTGTCTCACATAGGCATTCGGTGTAAATTTTCTTATGTTATTGTGTCGGAAACTTGTAAATCTTGTTACGGAAAAGTAGTGGGCCTTTAAACATTTTTTTTTAAACTGAAAAACTTTTTGACTTTTGAGTATAGATTATCAATATGATTTTAGTCCTAAATACTCCTGCAAGATCGCATTTTATCAATATCAACTTGACATTAAAATGCAAGGTTTGATGTAATACAGGGGCGTAGGAAGCGGAGGGGCAGGGGGGGCAACTGCCCCCCCCCCCGTTCCCCAGGACGGGGGGGGGCAAACATGTCTTTTTGCCCCCCATTTTCGCCGACTGAAATGTTCTAAAAATGCATATTTGAAAGAAAAATGGGTCCTCCTGCACATTTTTCGTTCTTCATTCTAAAAAATTTTCCGCTGTGCGGCGCATTTCCTAAAACGTTCAAGCACATAATGTTCAAACTTTTAATAGCAGAAATTCAATACACATGAACTGAAAATGTCCATAAAGGGATTCTACGTACTACATTTGTATTTCAAAAAATTTCTTTTAAAAGATTATACTTTGCTTATATGTCTTAGCAAGACAATTAATTTATTATTATTTTGAGTTCAGATCGAGCAGGGTTGCACAATGATATAACGACACAATTATCACAATTATCATTTCTAAATGCATGTTACTTTAAATCGAAAAATTACCATGGTAAGAACGCTTTAAAATCATTAAAATACATCGTAAAACTCATCTCAGCCATTCTAAATCGTAATATTTTTTCCCGGGGGAAACCCCCGAACCCCCAAACACCAAAATCTCGCGCCTTCGGGCGCTCATAAATTCATCCAAATGCATCGTAAAACTCATCTTAGCCATTCTAAATCGTAATATTTTTTTCCCGGGGGAGACCCCCGAACCCCCCGAATCCCCCAAACACCAAAATCTCGCGCTCGCAAAATTATCAAAATACATTGTAAAACTCACCTCAGCCATTCTAAATCGTAATATTTTTCCCGGGGTCGACCCCCAGCCCCCAAAATCTCGCGCCTTCGGCGCAGGGTTGGGGTCAATTACATTGCAATGTAATTAATTACAATTACAATTACTTGGTCAAAACTCAATTACAATTACAATTACTCAGTTTTGTAAATGTAATTAATTACAATTACAATTACATTCAAAAAGTAATTAATTATAATTACACATTACGTTTTCTTAATATGTTTTTTATATGTTTATGCCAAGGATTTATAAGTGAGATATACGTCCTTGCATACACACATTTGTATAATCATACACTGTAGCAGTTATACAGATATCATAAAAATTCTGATAGAACACATGTTCACTTCACATAAACCGCAAGTTGCAATTGAGTATTGGTAGCGTGTATTTGTTTTACATGTACTTTTTATATTGGACCTAGCAGTAATATTGTCAAATGTGTCAGCTTTATGTACCAGGTATTCGCTAATTTGGCCAATTTGCGTAAAAGATAAACAAAATGCTACCATGTTTATGCTACATGTACATGCAACGTGAATATCGCGAAAGTGATGCGGTACCAGCAATAGTCCTGTTCAATTTGAATGTTTGACAACTTGTCGTGTATGTGGAAAGACAAAATCATTGAGTCCACTGGGGACAATGGATGGTCGTATTTTCGCTAAAGTTCGAAAACCTCCCCGAAGATCCTCATTTCGTCTTACGAGTTGTGAACGCGATCAGGACAAATCGCGGGTTTACTATGTCAGCATCTATCCTCTGAATCCAGGAACCATGCTGATACTAATGGAACTCAGTCTGCTCCATTGCACTAAAACATAAAAAGTTAAATTTGTATGTATTTTCTTCTGTTATAAAAAATGAGCTTACAATAATCCGTGGGTATACCACCCATACTCTGGTAGTTGAGCCTTACATTATTCATGTACTATTGGAGACTTTTCCCAAACGTATATTTTTGGTGGTCAGAAGGTGGATTTGTGAACGGGAATGCAGCCTTTGGCACTGTCTCGTAAACGTTTAATTGTCAAATCGTTGTTTTTCGGTTTTTTTTTTACATATAATTGAAACGAATAAGCATTGCATTTGAACCTGTTTAAACTACTTTGAGATTAATAGATCAAGGTTTATTTCCATTTTGGTTTCCCTTGGTCCTTTACGTTCTGACTCAATTCTCTATAACCATTAGCGAATTGATTTTGTGAGACTCGAAAATGCAGTTTACAGGTATGTATCGTGTACGTGGCATGCGCAGTGTTACGTTGAGTTGTTGATGTTTTGTTAGTCTATCCGAACATATTTAGTGCATCATCAAACGCTCGCACCTCGTCGAAGACACGATCTACATTCATCTTGATTGTACGTGTGCGCTCACGTACGCGTATACTTTGTTTTTTGATAGCCCGGTTTAATTGGTATTTTATTGGATTATAGTAAATCACTGTATGCGTTGTATTCTAATTATCCTTCCTCCCCCCCCACCCCCTATTACAATTTGTTATAATATAAGTAAAATGGGATATTTCACCACTAGTCCAGTAAACAATTTTCAATATTCACTTGTATTGATTGTATTATCATAATTAATTAAGTCAGCTGAATAAAACGTACCTGTACTTTATGCGGGAATAAAGTGAATTATTTGAATTCATTGGTAGACGATATTGATATTATGTGTTACGGCATCTTGATGCAATCTATTTCCAAATTCCTGACATCCGCACCGTATGTATATTCAGAATCCCTTTTCGGCCAAGAGGAAGTCTCGACCTTGTAATATGATAACACTGAATTAATTCTGGTTACAGTTAACAATGCCAAAAATATTCTCTAATTCTAATTTGCAAATATAAAAAATTGTCGTTCGAGCATGCTACATTGTTGCAGGAATACTAAAGACCATATTAAGACGTATCCCGTGGTTTGTTATTTTGCAAAACAATATGCAAATGTTAATCAAATGTGTAGGTTTTTTTACTGAAACATTTCTTGATGCTATAAGTAATGTATTACTTGCAGAGAAAATTACATCAGACTCTATATGAGAAAAAGAGATAGACTTAAAAAAATATTTTTTTAACCATGGCGAAATTTTAACGAATAATATCGATACAGTGATAGATAATAACAATAGAAAGAACACAGAGATAATCCCCGGGACTGTACCACTAACGAAATGTATATATGATTAAAGGACAGTAAATGTTAAAAATGCGTTAGTTGTGTGCCTTCTGTCTATGATATTTAATTTTTCCCTTTCGTCTGGTGTATATCCTGTGGAAAATTGCTCATGTTATGCATTAATAATTAAGAACCATTATCTCTCAATATCTACCACCCTCTATAATTACCTCCTTAGAAAAGTATGACATACATATTTTCGTAAGGTATTATATCAGCCGTTTTTTTTTCTGTTCTTGGAATAATAAATGATATCTGGTGTAATCTTGCTTCTCTATCTAGGGATTTTTGCCGGAAGCGAGTAATTTGTACGATAGGATTGTTTAAGCTTGATATAACCCGTCCTTTCTTTTGATGACACTCCCATTCATTTTACTAATATCACAAACCACCTCGGGACTGTAAGAGGATTTTCTTACCGCTTGAGTATGCGTTATGGGACAACTGCCGGAGTATAATAATTCTTTAAAACTGAAAATATTCAGCTCTACTCGTAAATGTAAATGCCTGATGATGTAGGTAATTTAAACCCTTATACACTTACGAAAATATCAATCTCAAAGTTCATTTTTTTTCCCTCTTACTATACATCTTGGAATGTTTTAGACCATAACATTAGAAATTCTCCTTCCCACTAATATTATTTTAAAATCAATATGTATGAAATCCCTGAAAACGCAACATATGGACACAGAAGTAAAAAAAAAAAACGGCCAAGAAACCGAGCAAGTTACAAATGTGCCTGAAAAATAGAAGGGTCATTCGGAGGGACACGTATCACTGCAATCTATTTTTTGTAGTAAAAAACGTAGTAAAAAGTCACGTGCTTATACCTCATTCATGCTATTGGCCGGAATATACAATTGTATTATGGGTAACTAGTGATCACGTGATTGTGTGTTTACTTCCAAATATGGTGATAGTTTGCTTGCCATTTCTTCGGAAAAATTGATTTATTTGAAAATATTTATACTGCAAAAAGTTATTAATATTGCATGCATATCATTTTGACTTGCACATATGTACTATTTTAGTATAAATAATGAACTGAAATGAGTTATAAAACTGTCATTTCCACGTTTTGTAAATGAATGATATAATGCGAATTGACCAATTCAATAGGTCTAACCGTCTAATCTAAGATCAGCGAAGATCGGCTACTCCCGGCTAAATTCGTAGAATTCTAAATTTATATTTATATATATTATTACCTGCTTTAGGGTTCAGAACATATACATACATGTATAACACAGAGAAAATAAGATCTTCTTCAAAAGGCCTAATTATGTATAAATACCAGGTCAGAGAAATCACTCTATTTGGAAGTAAACACACACTCATGTGATCACTAGTTACCCATAATACAATTCCATATTTATTTCGGCCAATGGATGAATGATGTAAAATCACGTGACTTGTTTTACTACGTTTGACTACATATACTAGACAATTACTTGACATAGGTCAATATCATTGATTTGAACAAACTTTGTATTCCTTCATCCCAGCATGCTATGGCTCAATATCATGTCCATGTATGAGGGTCTTGGTTATTAAGAAGATTGTAAATTGTTTACAACAGACACTGGATGATGCCGGCAAAAAGACGATTGCAATAGGTCACACAGGAGGAGATTAATTCAACACACAACCATATATACTTTATATATTTTTTTCTCATAAATCATTACATATAATCCTTGTACACATCCATATCAATGGCGACGCTAACAGGAAATTAATGAATATGCAAAATGGCGTGCGATCGTCGAAGGGTCGAGATTTTGGTGTTTGGAGGTCCGGGGGTCTCTCCCGGAAAAAAATATTACGATTTAGAATGGCTGAGATAATTTTTACGATGTATTTTGATGATTTTGCGAACGCCGAATGCGCGAGATTTTGGTGTTTTGGGGGTCCGGGGATCTCCCCCGGAAAAGAATTACGATTTTGATGCAAGCGCCGAATGCACGAGACTTTGGTGTTCTGGGGGTCCGGGGGGTCTCCCCCGCGAAAAATATTACGATTTGGAATGGCCAAGATGAGTTTTACGGTGTATTTTGAGAATTTTAATGCGTTCTTAATATAAACAATTTAATATTTTAAGAAACATTTTTGAAATAGTAGAATCCCGTGATGGACATTTTTAATCTAGTTCATGTGTATTGAATTTTTATTATTAAAGGTTTGAACATTACGTGCTGGAACTTTTAGGAAATGCGCCGCAAAGCGGCAAAATTTTCTAAAATGAAGTACGAAAAATGTGCAGGAGGACCCTTTTCTTCCTACGCCCCTGCAGTTGCACATTTAAAAAGTTTAATGAACTTGAATTGGTACCCACTACATACTGACTGATGTAAATCATGCCAATAAAATATGGATCTTTTCTCTATTTCTGTAATTTTTTACCTTTTTCTTTCCTTTTGGAAATGTTTTATAACATGGGAAAACTAAAAATGAAGTCTATATAGCAGGAATAACAAAACACATAGCCACCTGTCAGCCATGCATGTTTTTTTTTTCTGATTGGTCACCCGAGTTCGGATACAGAATGAAACAAATAAATACACTGTATATAAGCACCATATATTGGCCTATCAGGCCCATGAAATCAGCCAGTGATGATATCCATTTAACCTTTTAATATATGAAGAGTATTTGATTCCATTACATCTGTTTCCTATGAAAATTGAGCAAATAATGCTCATAAATGTGTTTCCCTATATAAACTATGGTAAAGACCCTATCCCCTGGGGAAAATTCCAGAGACCCCAGGGCCATGAAATTCACAATATTGGTAGAGGGCCTTGAGACCTTTCAATCTATGAAGAAACAAAATGATACATTTTCGTACGGAACCTACCGAAGCATAATGAGTTCTAGGTCCCAATATACCAGGCGGGAAGCTGTCATGTAAGCACATAAGCCCGTGTTTCTTAGTACACTGCATATGTGTACATACATGTATGTATTAGCTATAGATTCCCAAAAAGCTAAGTGGGCTATGCGGAAACTTATAACTATTTGTTCGGAAATAATATGGAAAATAAACTATGATATGATAGTATTGCTAACAATTTCAAATGGTGGAAATGAAACCACGATCCGCGGAGGATTTCCCCCATAATGGTACAAAGCACGCGTTCTTTGTAGTAAAACGTAGTAAAACAAGTCACGTGATTATACCTCATTCATGCCATTGGCTGAAATAAATATGGAATTGTATTAGTGGGTAACTAGTGATCACATGAGTGTGTGTTTACTTCCAAATAGAGTGATTTCTCTGACCTGGTATTTATACATAATTTGGCCTTATTTTCTGTGTGTTATATGTATATGTTCTGAACCCTAAAGCGGGTAATAATATATATAAATATAAATTTAGAATTCTACGAATTTAGCCGGGAGTAGCCGATCTTCGCTGATTTTAGATTAGACGGTTAGACCTATTGAATTGGTCAATTCGTATTATATCATTTATTTACAAAACGTGAAAATGGCAGTTTTACAACTCATTTCAGTTCATTATTTATAGTAAAACAGTGCATATGTGCAAGTCAAAATGATATACATGCAATATTAATAACATTTTGGAGTCTAAATATTTTCAAATAAATCAATTTCTCCGAAGAAATGGCAAGCAAACTATCACCATATTTGGAAGTAAACACACAATCACGTGATCACTAGTTACCCATAATACAATTGTATATTCCGGCCAATAGCATGAATGAGGTATAAGCACGTGGCTTTTTTTTTTACTACGTTTAACTACAAAGAACGCATGTTTTTACTACGAAAAATAGATGCAGATGTATCGCGAGTTGGGAGTTTAAAACCGCGTCCCTGGAGGATTTTTAGCCCAAAGGTTGAATCTGACCATTAAGACCGTAACAAAAATTCGTTGTGCCTTTATATAAGTGTATCGAGGGATGTTAATATTTATGTATATATATATATGGACAGGCCAAGCTAACAAGTAAAGCTGGTTTCCCAATGTGTATTGTGTACCTGTACTGTGACCTTTATGGCTTTTAAATTACGTAACTGGTATTTTTCGGGATTCACAAGAAAATACAACATAAAAAATCTTTTTTTATTTTATTTTTTTAAAAAATTTTTTTTCATTCATTCTTTTAATATAGTATAGTACGGTATGTACTACATGGACTTGGTACGAATGCCAATCAACAAAACACACACACAGCTTTGAAACGAATTTTCAACCCACGGTTATATATATTAATAATTGGTTGTACACTTCCTTAGCTCGGGCTAACAGCTACGTACACGCAGGCTACAGTTTCATGGCCGGAATGTGCAGGATCACAATTTTTTTTATTTTGAAATCAAATAAATAAAAACTTGAATTAACAAAATTATCGTCGATCTCTGCTGTGTGGCTTTTGCTGCATATACACAGTGCTCTATGAAAGGGTGACCTTTGATTTCCACTTTCAAGACCAGATGTGGACATCTTTTAGTTTAGATGTCGACATCAATAACTGACAAGTCGGTGTCACACCCGAGCATAAACACATTAATCGCTGAGTTACCAACTGTCTACATAAATATCTTGGAATCATTATGTGGGCATGTACATGTGGTAAGTCGACAAATTCTTCTGTTTATGTCAACATCTTCCGATATGATGTCGACTTAATGCCTTAAAGTATGGAAACGTATTTGGGCCTTCTTTTGTTGTGATAAATCATAGTCTAAACGACTTTAAAAACGCGACATGACGTGTTTTGAGACCGCGACAACTCGACAAGGCGACAACACGACAAGGCGACAACACAACAACACGAGATGGCCGTAATCAGCCACCATAATATAAAGTATATATGGTTGTGTGTTGAATTAATCTCCTCCTGTAGGTGCGGCGGGGGGGGGGGGGGGGGGGGGGGGGGGGTTTACAAAATATTGAGGACCTTTGCCCCCCCCCCCCATTACGTTTCATCTTCCTACGCCACTGTAATAGATCTTTGAGAAATATTGCTTAAGCAAAAAAATGTGTGTTTAGGGTACATGTGCAAAAATATAGGGTCGGTAGTTCGGGATTTTTGTTGTTTGTTTTTCATTTTTTTTTTTTTTTTTTCAAAAAGTGTATTTCACTTTAAAGATGTTCCACCACCGACAGAGCATAAACGATATTCATCATTTGAACAATAATTGGTGTTTAATCGTGTATATATATGCCTAATCAACACAAAAAATAACATAAAATAATTTGTTTTGCCTTTGGTGCATGCGCAATCATTACTTCATTATATATAAGATATAGTGCCACGGAATTTTTTCGGGATGCAATTAATTGTTTTTCATATTTTTAACTTGAAGTAAAATTAGAAGCTCAAACTTTTCAATGGTGGTAATGGTGTAAAGTAAGTAACTTTTTTAACTGAAGAAAAATACAAAATCGTCTGCTCCTGTTTTTGATAGTGTAAAAATACCATTTGTCAGCAGTGGAGCATCTTTAAAATAATGTCTGAGATCAAAATCCCGATTTTTATTTTTTTTTCGTAGAAAATTGGAAAAATAATTAGGGTTAAACAGACATATATATATTTTTTGGCCTTATTTACTTACTGTACAATTTTTAGGCTTCCGTAAAACGTTCGATCTTGTAAATAACAACTTTTACTGTATTAAAACCTGATTTATAAAGATGTCCCTAAATAGTAGACTCTTCATAAGTTATTTGAACGGGGAATTTCAAGTTCTGAATTATTAAAAAAACAACAACACTGAAGTTTCGGTGATTTAAAAGTGGGGTTCTAGTTACAAGGATCAATTTTGCGACCTTTGTTGTTTTGATCAAGTGACGTGTGTAAATTATCCCACTTTAGTTACCATTGAGAGTAGTATGTATTACATGTGTACTACTGTCCGCTAAAACCTGCCTATATTATTAGGCTTTTTTTTTTTTTTTTTTTTTTGCTAATATTAGACAAAAAAAAAAAAAAATTAAAAAAGCCTAATAATATAGGCAGGTTTAGCGGACTAATGTATTACATGTGTATATGCAGCTCAGTGTAAAAAAAATTAAAACTCCAACGTTATGCAAACACCATAACAAAACCACCAAAGTAATCCTTGCTTTAATATTATAAAGAAAATTGGAAACAGTGAAAATGCTAAAAAACGACTTTCAGTCGCCGTTGATCATTGGATATAAAACATGTAACGTTATATTCAAATATATGCGCTAAACTATCTTTCAAACAAAAATAATCTGAACATCTTGTTTTTTGTTTTTTTTTAACTTAGCTTATTTGGATTTTTGTTCCAACTTGTACATATAAATCCTCATATTGATTGGATGTGCAACAATCTGGTGTCTTAGCACTTAAAAGAACATTGTGCAGCGGATATCTTGGAAGCGCCTTCAGAAAAAAATTTGATTGATCAAATCTACAGTTGCTTCCCTTCATTTCACTCCATAACTGACGGACTGAGTGAAATTTAGTAAACTTCTGATAAAAAATCATAATGTCAGAAATCACGGCAACGAGGATGATTTCAAATTGTAATTTTAACACCTTTATCAGAATTATTTCATTTTTTATGAAAAATAAATGGCTACGTAAAATGTTTCTATTTCAGAATCAGAAGTACTATCTTGTTGTTAGTGCAGCCCGTTCAGGCCCCGGTACGAAAATTCCGGTCTTTAGGAAGTACCGTTTAATAGTGATTTTATTATTTTAACTATTTACGGTCAAACATCTCTTGAATTGCTTTGCAGTTGTGAAAGTTTTAAACTTTGCTTGATATTTTTTTTCCTTCGATAGAGATTGCGGTGGTAAAAATATGAGCAAAAAAATAGAACTACTTTTCATCTAATTTTAATACGCATCGCGGACTTATAAAGCACCTGCTAGATGTGATATTCCTACTTCCTGTTTGATATTTAATGGCCGCAAAATGAAAATCTCCTAAACATATGGGAAAACCTAGACGTCAGCAGTTTTTGAGGAACTTAATTAATAAGTTCTCTAGAAGATAAAAAAACAAGACATTCTGCCAAACAGCCATGGTAGTGGGATCTGATGACAGGCCGACAGCCGACGTCGTGTTTGTGGTGGAGGGAACTGCTAATCTCGGAGGATACATCGACACACTGAAAGAAAACTACATCATCCCTACCTTAGAGTAAGAAATTAAAGACGCCGCTCATTTGCGTGCTAAAATATTTTCATTATATGCTTTGTATTATTGTTTGTGTATTTTTGTTTTATAAAGTGACGTAAATGATCCTAAATGTTAAAAGTTTCAGGGGGGGGGTCAATATTTTTTTCTGAAAATGTACATGCAGGAAGGGGATATCTCAATATTAATCTATTATATTACCTTGACCTCGACTTCACTTTATATTTATCCATAATATACGGCACTATTGTCATCATAGTAAATCCGGCCCATTAAAATTGAGGGAAAATTATTATTTCAAGGAGATGGTGATGAGAATGATGATGAATGTTGATGACGATGGTGAGGAAGATGATGGTATTGATGATGATGATGATAATAATGAGAATCATGGAATGATGATGATAATAATGATTGATGATGATGTTGAATGTTGATGACGATGCTGATGATGATGGAATTGTTGATGTTAAAGATGATGATGGTGATAATGAGAATCATGGAATGATGATGATATAGCTGCAATATTGTAGCTCAAAAGACTTTTAGACAGAAAATGGTCGTCTTTAGAGCTACAATTGGTGCCTATTACTACGAATGGAGCAAAGTAATGATTATGCAAACCGGTATAAAACGTTTGTTTGCATTTTATCGTACTTGTTCGATATCGCTAAACTACTAGGCAATACAACTGAACCACTTAAATTATCAAATTCTCATCGAGGCATTATTTTTTTTACATTATACATAATATATGAATATCTTTCTGAAGGGAATTTATAAGGCAAGTCTATAAATTGTGAATTTGACGTCTTGTGACGTGAGCGGTACGGTAGATATCAAGAATGGTAGTTATGTTTGTTTTGGACAAAATAACATGTAAATGCATGTATACGCATACAATAATTGGAAACCTACAAAAAAGTATAGAAAACTGTGCCCGAGTGATTTTCGGAGGCAGTGCTCCACTACGACACATAGGGACCAATTCGTACCCGGCCGAAAGGTATAGTAGGCCGGGTACGTATATTCGTTCTAATGATGATATAGATGATGGTTGTAATGATGAATTCGATGATGATGATGATGATGATGATATGAGTAAAATGTTTAAGAATGAGTTTGATAGTGCAGGTGATATTAAATGTGAATAAGAATGAAAGCATTTAGCTATTTGTAGTATTTTGGATTATTGCACATGAAAAAGAAATAATAAATAAATTATAAAAAAGGTTTATCACTGAGTATGTACTTATATAAAGTATTCTCTATCTGAAATACTCTAAGATATTATACGCTGTCATATGCAGTCAATTTGATGTTGGAAAAGCGTTGTTGTAGCTAATCAAATGTACTTCTAACATTGTTAAATTTAATTTGATATAGATAATTTTAATTGTCATAAGGCCAAAAAAAATTATATGCATGTTTCAGGTTACATGACTGAAAAATATAGGGTAGGTCGGTCGGGATTTTTTTTTTTTTTTTTTTTAGGAGGGGTGGGGGAGGAGTTGAGTGGTTTTTTTACTACATTACAGAGTTATTTAATAATACATGTAATTTGTCATTCAGGCTTTAGGCTAGCTAGAAGTCTTCTATTTCTCATTACCGTATTCAAAATTGAACTTTATCTGGATAAACTTAAAGCATGCGTAAAAATCTAAGTTGACAACTTCACACACAACATTTTTATTTTGGAAAAGTGTGATAAAATAGCTAGGGTCGGAAGTAAAAACTAGGGTAGGTAGGGGTACCTGAAACATACATATTTTTTTAGGCCTAAGGTAATCAGTTGTATAACGTTAAAAAAACAAAGGTATATTTTATCAGAATATTTATATAATTAACTCAAATGAAATATTAAATCCACAATAAGATTGATTCAAAATTTTCGATTGAACTTCCAAATGTTGTATTAATAAGTAGAATTTTGTGTAATTTTGATGCTTGTCTTCAGTGTACAAAATAAGGCTGTATTTTATTTAATAAATCTCTGTTGATAATAATTTTAAGTCTTGCAACCTGTATTTGTACAGGAGATCTGTAAAACAAAATAACTTAACAAAGAAAGATATATAACTTGGTGCAAAAAAACGCTGTATTTGTATATAATTTGATTATTTTTGTTTTTATTTGACAGAGTTTTCAATGGAGGTCCCCCTGATCCTACCGACTATGGACATGATGTACGTATAATATATTTTATAAGTATATAAGTATATAAGAAAGTTTGTATGGGTTATACATAGAATGACGTTCAGGTCTAAACTTGAATATATGCGAAGTACTTTGTAAAATGTAACATATATAAAAATACCACCAATTTTGTGGTGTGAAACTTCCAGTTTTTGACCATCTGTTAATATGTCTGGTTAAAACGTTGCAGTATCATAAATAACATAGTGGTATTTTGTTAAGGGACCAGTCAAAGTCAGTGGTGATGTCATGATCAATACTTTAATTTCTAGCAATATTTCTTCATTATTTCATTCAACAAAACTTTGCATGTTTTCATAATGGTATATACACGTATATATTTTGTTTTGTTTTCTTCCTCCCATCAAAATTTTAAACAATTGACAAGATTTGAAATTGTTTCAGATATGGAAATTTCTCTCTTTAAATTTCAGTATAGCTGTACCCTGTACAACTTGGTCACCTTTTACTCGGCAGACATTCTGCCAGACTCTGCTGCTCGATGTTCTAACCTGACGACAAACATCCACGAGTTCCTCACCTGGCTAGATAGTATTCCGTAAGTCTTGTAAAAAAAAAAGACATGTTCCCGGTAGTAATGTTTTGCATAAATTTCATTGCAATACATTAATACATACACACACAAAGACACATTTAAACTCTTCTAAATCAAAGACTAGACCAGTCCACAATGAAATTTCAGGGATGATTGAGTTAATGTTTATTATTTTCATAAGACTTCAGGAATTATGAGCATTCTGTTTTGGAAAAGGATCTCATGAAAGGTTCCAAAATTTTGCATTCTCTTATAAGTTGTGAATTAATGTAACATATTCTAAAATGAACATAAAAGTATATAATGTAGATTAGTATCTGGGAATAAAATTAGAAAGCGTATACTTTTGTTAGTACTTATCTTATCATATACAATTTATTAATTTAATAATTAATAAATAATCATAGTTTATTTAAATCGTTACTACAAAAATGCAATTGTCAATTTCGAAAGTAGATTATTTAGATACAGATTAGATACAGATTAGATTGATAAAGATTTCAGCGTGTGATAAATGGTAGATATATTAAGATTTCTGTATTATGATTTTGATTGACAGGTTCATTGGAGGCGGAGGAGAAACCTACAGTCATATAGCAGAGGGGCTGAGTACAGCTTTACATGTGTTCGACGATATCGCCGAAAAAAGGAATAATCCAGGGTATATGCTTCTAATAATAAAACTAACAGAAAAAGATATCAGTTTAATAAAACTGTTGTTGTCTTTGGCATTTTGCTTCTATGTTATGCTGTATACAAGTCTGTAATTCCATATCACATATTATGCCTGTACCAGATTTTTTCGTAAACAAAATAGTATAATAAATTCCATATTACCCTGGTATGTGTCTAACAGGTTAGCTGTAATTCTATATTATGTCTGTAACAGGTTAGCTGTAATTCTACATTATGTCAGTAACAGGTTAGCTGTAATTCTATATTATGTCTCTGACAGGTTACCTGTAATTCCATATTATGTCTCTAACAGGTTACCTGTAATTCTATATTATCTCTGTAACAGGTTAGATGTAAATCCATATTATGTCTGTAACATGTTACCTGTAATTCCATATTATGTCTCTAACAGGTTACATGTAAATCCATATTATGTCTCTAACAGGTTGCCTGTAAATCCATATTATGTCTGTAACAGGTTACCTGTAATTCTATATTATGTTTGTAATAGGTTACCTGTAAAACAACACTGTATACTAGTCTGTAACTCACAACCGTATCAGCTCCCCAGTCAAGAAGGCACACGCTACCTAAACTATATGGCAGAACAGCTGGCTCACAAGATGGCACAGGTAATCAAGAGGATTATTTACAGTAAAAAATGTAGGATCAAATATTCATCAGTAGTTTTTCATTGTATCTTATTTATTATTAATAGCATTGTTAAATTTTGATAATAAATTTAGTTTTTGTAGCATTTAGGAAAGTTTAATGTTAGAATTTTGATAAGTTTGAATTATGAAGCTTTTAGGAAAGTTTAATATTGATAAAACTTCGTATGTTTTTTCTAGACAATTAAGATTTCAAGCCAAATTAATATGAATCTTCTGTGAACAGATCTTTGACTTTGCAAGTTTATTATTACCATATATTATAGAAAATCCCAACATGAAATTTTTGCAATTTGTTGAAAGTAATGATGATAAGAATTATCATGGCATTTGATTTCACTTGATTTTACAGAGAAATATCAATTTGTCCATAATATCCCCTAGAAGGTTGTCAGCATTACAAAGACTATATGAAGAAGTAAGTAGAAACCAAATTGAACAGCTATTGACAATGATAAGAAGGATTATACACATGTAAAAATGTCGATTCAACATCTAAAGCTTATGTCTTGTTGACAGGTAAAGTTTGAAAATTGATCAATATTCCTGATCAGAATGGTGATTCAACATCTACATAAAGCTTATGTCTTGTTGACATGAATAGTTTAACAATTGTTCAAAACTCCTGATAAGACTCAACGAGGAAAATTGGAATTTTACGACACAGATGGTAATTAGGGACCTACATCAGATTAAGGTGACCCTTAAGAGGTGTTCAGGGTTACTATTTTGATGGAAATGGTTTCCATCAGGTGCAAGAGCCAAAAATGTCTGCATTAGCCAGTATGTTGTATATTTACTCCATCTATGGGTGAACTAATTAGTTGACCGATTGTCCATTGGCTAGTCTAGCATTAGACGTATTATGTTCAAGCCCGTATTAGTCAACCACTGAAAACAATGCTAAAACAAACTAGATTTTGTGAAGATATTTCACTGGGTTTGAAGATGTTTATATATATATATTCTTTGTCATTGGCAGTCTACCACCCCAGAGATAAGCATGGTCTCAACCAAAGAGTTCGAGTACACGATAGACCCTCGACATCTGGTCCTGTTACATGGATACCAGCTAGAAGGTAAAGAAATTGTATCTGATGCTTCTTGTTCAAACAAAACTTGTGGTACAGGTTCACGTAGGTAACAATATCTCTTTTATCATTGACTTACATGTTAATCTTTGAACTACATCAAAGAAGTTTTTGAGATTATATTTCCCGAACTATTTTTCATTTCAATGTGAAACTTGGTTAAAGGACCACCTAATTGATTTGGTATACATGTTGTGTACAAAAAAGTAGGTTCGCTTGGTTTTGTTTCATTTAACATCCTATTAACAGCCAGGGTCATTGAAGAATGGGCCAGGTTTAAGAGGAGGAGGATTACCGGATCGGAGTACACAGAGAAAAACATCCAAGCAACGGTCAATACCTGGCTACCACCACACAGGGGATCGAAACTTGCAAAAATGAGATGGAGCGCTTGTGTGAACATGCTGGGCTATATACTAACAGCTCTTTTCTTGTTTTGAATTTTGAGTTAATGCATATCAACATTTCTCTGTTGCAGAAAGATCTCCCAGCCCAGCCCCAGAGCAAGACAATACAGGTTAGTCAAGTTTACTGACCTTCACTCATTGACCCCTGGATATTCATAATGAACTCTTGTAGCCTTTGAATAAAGTTCAAATTTGTCTGCAGAGGTGAATGAGTTAATGAAAATACAAGAAAAAAAATTGTCTCAAGATAAATTAATACAGACATTGCAACATCCTTTCTTTACCTATAGTTTTATTTTAACTCTTTTCGCACTGTCTTTGAAGTGCTAATTCATGTGCCAAATGGGTATTTCCAGTATTGAGCCACCAAATTGTGTAATTTTATATCTACGCTAATATTATCATAATTTAGAATTTTTCGCATTTAGGCTAACATTTGATCGCTCAGAAGCAAAGCCATTGTTTGTTTATTATTTCAGTGTCTGCCCTGAGCCCAAGTACAAGACAAATGTCCCCCGCCCCTCCGATACCAACGTTCGGGGATCAGAATCCGGGACCTTTTAAAGTTCCCTCGACAGCACTACCAGCGAATTCTTCAGGTGAGTTAGAGGAGGCATTGGTACCCTTTTGAACCTGAGATTCTGGTAAAAAAATTTCACAGTCTTATAGCTTCATGTGTTATAACCGTGGTGTACATTGTCGATGACATCATAAACATTGATGTACATTTGACTGAACCATGTACATGCTAAGGTGAAAATAATTTTTAGAAGGCTATTTTCTCATTCTTTTTCTTTTGCATATGTGAGAAAAAGAATGATCCCCTGCCTATCAGGGTGTGACAAAGAAATTACAACCCTTAGGGGATTTCATGAATGTTTCTGGACATTCATGAACTACATATACCACTCCGATTGTGATTTTGTTGTCACATTTACATGTGGGGAAAATTCTATTACTGAACATGTGTATTATTTTTACTTTTTTTTTTTTTTTTTTGGGACAGATCCCATAATGGCATGTTCTTATATAACCTTGGACGTACATAATTAGATTATCTGGTACATGTGTATTACTTTTTCTCTGTGTCTTTGCCAGGTTCTGTCATGTCCCAGCTGTGTCAGTGATCTGGTACAGGTGTATTACTTTTTTCTCTGTGTTCTCCAGGTTCTGCCATGTCCCAGCTGTGTCAGTGATCTGGTACAGGTGTATTACTTTTTCTCTGTGTCTTTGCCAGGTTCTGCCATGTCCCAGCTGTGTCAGTGATCTGGTACATGTGTATTACTTTTTCTCTGTGTCTTTGCCAGGTTCTGCCATGTCCCAGCTGTGTCAGTGATCTGGTACATGTGTATTACTTTTTCTCTGTGTCTTTGCCAGGTTCTGCCATGTCCCAGCTGTGTCAGTGATCTGGTACATGTGTATTACTTTTTCTCTCTTTTTTTTTTACCAGGTCCTGTCATGTCTCAACTTCCCCCCTCCCCACACAGTCAGTCTATCCCTACACAACAACAGCAACAACAGCCAATCATGAGCCAGCAACAGATGCCACACAATCAGCCGAATTCATCTGTACAACACATGCAGCAGGTAAATTCTATGACTTAGATACAATTGCCTCGCCCGTTCAGCCATGTCATACAGGTGTAAGCCACCTTTGTTTCAAATATTGTGACGTCAAGAGTCGTAAATAATACTGTGAACATACTTATTTTTGTGGTAGTTTTATTTTGGCGTTTTTCGAGCTAATGTACAGAGCTTAATTTTGTAAAAGAGTATTTCAGGTATTTAATCACCGAATTTGACTGCACTTAAATAAATATATTTACAGTATATGACCTTAATGCTCCTGCATGTTAGTCTTGATAAATAGAAACAAAGTTGAAGGTTTCACTTTTTTCACTTTATTTTATACTGTAAATGTTTTTCTAAGCTACTCTAGTTTTGCAATGATTTATCCAATAATTGATTATCAATTGATGATAGATGTCTGAAAATCAATCTTCAATATATGAGCGATTCCCATCGCTAGTTCTACTGATGTAATTGTTAAATCAGATTGATGAATGAGGTTTTAATTTGATGTAAGATACGTCATACAGAGCAAAAGTTTGTTATGTAAACAAAATTAGATTTAGCCATGATTTTTGAATTGCAGCAACAACAGCAACAACAACAACAACAGCAACAACAGCAACAACAGAGACTGATGCAACAGCAACAACAACAACAACAACAACAGCAGCAACAACAACAACCTTCTTTAGCCCAGACAATGGTTCGACAGCCTGGAGTAGTGAGACCACAGGTAAGGATTTACTTTGGATGTAGTTAACGTCGCACTTCGTGTTCATTGTACTGTAAACCAACTTTCTTCCATGGCGAATAAATTTCACAATTTTGATGCCAAAACAAGCTTGAGAAGATTAACATTCGGAGATTTGTAAAAGTAAGTTATTTCAAGTATAAATTCTGACGGACCTTCAGATTTTGATACAGACCTATGAGGGCTTTGTCAAGGCCCATCTGAAAACAATCTAAAATCACTAGATCCGTCGTTAATTCACAACCGAAGAACTAGGTCCAACCTTCTATACGAAAACAGTCCAACAGAATACTTTGAATAGGCAGGGTCATTAAGTTAAATTTATAAGTGTATTATAATGACATGTACTAGCTATATATCTTGTTTATTGAAGGTTGACATGCAAAACAGATACGGTGAGTTTGTTTTCTTTGTTAAGTATTTATCAGAAAGAAAATTGGCAAATTATAACACAGTTAGGCAGCTGGAAATCATTTTGTGCAAATTAATTCAGTAGCAAATTCCCTCTAGGCTTAGACAGTGAGAGTTTTCACAAATGTTTGGTTTTCCGAACAGAAACACTTTACATTATTACTGTATCAGTATCTTTACGAATCTTTTAAATTTAAATCAAACTTTATTGAAGTCAAGTTCAGGTTGAGACACTAGAGTGAAATTTGCTATAATCAGCTTTATCCTTATTTCTAATTTGTTGTACTGATGTTCACATTATATTCTTACTCTGTAACTGTTCAAAACAAGTGATACCTTACCTTATGTCTATCATGTATAAATTTTTACTTCTTCTGACCCGAAGGGTCAGGATGACCTATAGTCATCATGCTTCGTCCGTCGTCGTGCGCCGTGCGCCGTCCGCCGTCCGTAAACTTTTCACATTTCAATCTTCTTCTCAAGTTTGACCAGTGGGATTGAGCTGAAACTTACATGAAATGATCCTGACATGGTCCCGACAAAGTGTTGTTATTTTTCGGGTCGATCCGAAATCCAAGATGGCCGCCACAGCCGCCATCTTGAAAACACACATTTTGAACTTCTTCTCAAGTTCTACCAGTGCGATTTAGCTGAGACTTGCATGAAATGATCCTGACATGGTCCCGACAAAGTGTTGTTATTTTTTGGGTCGATCCGAAATCCAAGATGGCTGCCACAGCCGCCATCTTGAAAACACATTTTGAACTTCTTCTCAAGTTCTACAAGTGCGATTTGGCTGAAACTTGCATAAAAATGATCCTGACATGGTCCCGACAAAGTGTTGTTATTTTGCGGGTCGATCCGAAATCCAAGATGGCCGCCACAGCCGCCATCTTGAAAACACATTTTGAACTTCTTCTCAAGTTCTACCAGTGCGATTTGGCTGAAACTTGCATGAAATGATCCTGACATAGTCCCGACAAAGTGTTGTTATTTTTCGGGTTGATCCAAAATCCAAGATGGCCACCACAGCCGCCATCTTGAAAACACATTTTGAACTTCTTCTCAAGTTCTACTTGTGCGATTTGGCTGAAACTTGCATGAAATGATTCTGACATGGTTCCGACAAAGTGTTGTTATTTTTCGGGTCGATCCGAAATCCAAGATGGCCGCCACAGCCGCCATCTTGAAAACACATTTTGAACTTCTTCTCAAGTTCTACCGGTGCGATTTGGCTGATACTTGCATGAAATGATCCTGACATGGTCCCGACAAAGTGTTCTTATTTTTCGGGTCGATCCAAAATCCAAGATGGCCGCCACAGCCACCATCTTGAAAGCACATTTTGAACTTCTTCTCAAGTTCTACAAGTGCGATTTGGCTGAAACTTGCATGAAATGATCCTGACATGGTCCCGACAAAGTGTTCTTATTTTCGGGTTGATCCGAAATCCAAGATGGCCGCCACAGCTGCCATCTTGAAAACACATTTTGAACTTCTTCTCAAGTTCTACCGGTTCGATTTGGCTGAAACTTGCATGAAAGGAGCCTGACATGGTCCCAACAAAGTGTTGTTACATCTCTGGTTGATCCCCAATCGAAGATGGCAACCATGACACTATATCTAATTAATTTCCTATATGATTATTGCCAAGGTACTCAGATGACCGTTAAGGCCCATGGGCCTCTTGTTTGTATAAATTTTTACTTCTTCTAAGTTCTTTAATTTGAGTCTGCTGACTCATCAGTCTATCAAACCACTGATCTTGATTCATTTTCACATATTTTTCATTATAATCTAAAGTAAAATGACATTTCAAAGATGATTTTATGATATGAGGGTTTCGAGATAACAAAACGATGTGGGTACAATTAAGTTTCAAAGTACAATTAACTTTCTATAAGTCTCGCCTCACAGTGATTATGATACACAATCACAGGAAGGTTGGACCAATCAATAGTAGATTATACTTTAATCACATCATTTTGTGATCTGTATTGATTGTATTATGTTGTTTGTATGAAGGACATCAAATGCAGTCTTCACAACCACAGCAACAGATGCCAATACAGGTCAGCATTCCATCGTCTAGTATCCCAGATCAGATGTCCAACCAGGTGGTCACCTCGGTCAGTGATATCCCTAACTCACTGTCCAGTATGCAGCCGGTCAGTCAGCCTATGGCCCAGCCTAATAGTATAGCATCCTCGGGAGGAATGCCTCACGACCCTACAGCTAACATCGGACTTCCTGCTGGTCATCAAGCCATGGCACTACCCAACCAGTCAAATGTGATGAGAGATAGGAAAATCATATGGGCAGGTAAAAGCTGCAATATATCAATTTTGGACCTTTGTATAGGTCCATATGGTGTTATATCACCTGAATAGAATAACTAATGACCGACGACATATTGATATACCACCATATGGACCAAAACAAAAGTCCTTTAGGTCACCTGACCATAGGTCGTGGTGACCTATTGCAAAAGCCTTTTGTCTGTCGTCGTGTGTTTGCGTCGTGCATTAACATTTCCTTGTGAATGCGATAACTTGAGTAATTATAAACCAAGCTTAATGAAACTTAATATGTAGACTAACACTAGAAATGTCTCGGGACAAGTTAGAAAATGAGCTTGATTTGACAATAATTTACAGAGTTTTTGCCCTTTGCACTAATATTTGTTATTGAACCTTGTGAACGCAATAACTTGAGTAAATATGAACAGAGCTTAATGAACCTTTGTTTGTAGACTAACATTGGAAACTTCTCGGACGAATTCGAAAATCAGCTTTATTCGAATGTAATTTCCAGAGTTATTGCCCTTTGCACTAATAATTATTATTTGACCTTGTGAACACGATTACTTTAGTAAATATAACCCAGGGTTGATGAAACTTTGTATGTAGACTAAGAATGGAAAGATTTTGAACGAGTTTGAAAATCAGCTTGATTCGACTCTAACTTAATTTCGCAGTTATTGCCCTTTGAAATAATAATCATTGAACCTTGTGAACAGGATAATGTGACTTAATATGAACCTAGCTTAATGAAACTTTGTATGTAGACCTATTAGATCTATATCCCTAAAACGTGAACAAAAGACATTTGTTGGCTAGTAAACGACATCACTATTTTGTATCAAATATCAGGTGACCGTTAAGGCCCATGGGCCTCTTGTTTTATTAGATATTTTGTTTCTTTAACAAATGTCAAAGACAATCTCTTATGTGTATATTAATTACATAAAAAGTATTGGTCAAAGAACGCCACCCTGAAGAATGCAGCTTTTGGCAATGAAGTTTGCAAAGGAATATTGACTCGGTGTTTCTGAAAATGGAATCATTGAGTCAATCTGCCATATATTGAACGTCGTGTGACGATGTATTAGCCAATAAAAATAGTGGAAAATCAGATGATATTTAATATACACTGTTATTGTTGTCGAGTGAAAGTTTATATGGGCAGATCTGACAGAATAATAGCATAATGTGTAGGTACTGTTGTGAAGTGATAAAAATCATAAGGAGGGACAATATTCCTAAATGGATGGGGAAATCATATTGCCAGATATAGTTGCTCTTCTTTAAAAAAACATGTGTCTGCACAGGTCGCCTGGAATGGCAGGAAAAGATGAAATCTGCAGGACCAACTCAACCTAAAGTATCAAGGTCACTTCAATGTCAGTTGTCCAGTGGACTGACCGACCCAGTCATGTGAGTGAACATTTTTTTTTTCAAAAAAAAAGAACATAAGACTATTAATCTTGCTTTAGTGCAATGAAACTGCAATGATGTATTGAATTTAAACAACTCACTGTTGTGATGCATTTACACATTTTCAAATATTGCTATATAAATAACATACAGAATGCATGATCAATCATTTTGGCACAAAATTTCTGGTCCAGGAAGTTATAAAATTCAATTACAGCTAAAAATGTAAATTTACAGTGAACGGCATAATCATACTCAAAAGTCATCTTTATTTTTCTTTTGATGCCATTTTTAAACAAAATTGTATCAGTCAATTGTCTGATGATTTACTCTATAGCTAGTTATTTTCATGGGTCAACATTTTCATGATTTGAACCTAAAATAAGAAGATTAAATTTTGAGCGAATTAAAATTTCGCGATATTGATTGAAGTATGAATATACTGTAATTCAATCGATTCTTAATAATTTACACAGAAAAAAAATTTGTGACCAAGGTGATAGCATACGAAAAATGCAAAAATATTATCCACACGAAAATAACCGGCTATGCAGTAGTTTGTAACTTTGTGATAGAAACTGGATGTCGTCTAAATTTGTTTTACAGCAATGCCTCGAACTGGCCCACAGATCTGATCATGCAGTTGATCCCACAGTCCCTGCTTAATTCTACACAGTTAACTCCTCTGTTTAAGAAATCTCGACAGGTCGGCTTCCATTTCAACAACCACAACTTAGAGGCTCTACGTAACCTGTATAAAGTTATGCAGACTGGCTTTGTGAGTGTCATATCATGGTATTGTTGTCATTAGGAAAAAAAACCTATTCAATTCAATATGATATTGTAAACATACTAACACAGTAGATTAATTTTAGCACTTTTTGATCTTTTAAGCAATATACAATACAAAATTTTGCAAAAAAGGGTATTTCTGGTGTTGAGCACCAAATAGCCCTTATTTATATCGTTTTTTATAACTCATTTTTTCGCATTTGCAAATATTTAGATTTTTAATGAGTATATAATGTAAGTAAATTAAATGTAATTGTATCTTTTGTTCTATGTACTTTCCTGTGTTGTCATCAATTAATATCAAAACATAGATATTTTTAAAGTAATTCTTCCCTAAAGACATATTTAGACTCTTCCAATCCAATGAATGGAACAGTCTAATATGAATATCCAAATACAAAATTTAATTTTACATTTTGTGACTTTATATTTGTGACATTGTATATTTATGAAATTTCATGACTGTCTATCTGTAAAATTTCATGACTGTATGTTTATGACATCATACATATATGACATTTCATGACTGTAATTTCATGACATCGTATATTTATGACATTTCGTGACTTTATATTCATACAATGTATATTTATGACATTTCATGACTTTATATTCATGACATCGTATATTTATGACATTTCATGACTGTAATTTCATGACATCGTATATTTATGACATTTCATGACTTTATATTCATGACATCGTATATTTATGACATTTCATGACTTTATATTCATACAATGTATATTTATGACATTTCATGACTGTTTATTCATGACATCATATATTTATGACATTTCATGACTGTAATTTCATACATCGTATATTTATGACATTTCGTGACTTTATATTCATGACATCGTATATTTATGACATTTCATGACTTTATATTCATACAATGTATATTTATGACATTTCATGACTGTAATTTCATGACATCGTATATTTATGACATTTCATGACTTTATATTCATGACATCGTATATTTATGACATTTCATGACTTTATATTCATACAATGTATATTTATGACATTTCATGACTTTATATTCATGACATCGTATATTTATGACATTTCGTGACTTTATATTCATACAATGTATATTTATGACATTTCATGACTGTTTATTCATGACATCGTATATTTATGACATTGTTGACTGCATTTATTTTTGACATTTCATGACTGTATATTTATGTCATTTCGTGACTTTATATTCATGACATTGTATATTTATGACATTTCATGACTGTTTATTCATGACATCGTATATTTATGACATTTCATGACTGCATATTCATGACATCGTATATTTATGACATTTCATGACTGCATATTTATGACATTTCATGACAGTATATTTATGACATTTCATGACTTTATATTCATGACATCGTATATTTATAATATTTAATGACTTTATATTCAGGACATTGTATATTTATGACATTTTATGACCGTATATTCATAACATCATATATTTATGACATTTCATGACTGTATATTTATGATATTTCAGGCTGGTTGTGTGCATTTCCCATCTAGTAGTCAGTGTGAAGTCCGCGTCCTACTCCTCTTGTTCAGCAGCAAGCGTAAGGCTTTCATCGGTTTGATCCCCAACGATCAAACGGCCTTTGTCAACGGAATCCGCAATGTCATCTATACGCACAAGGTCAAGGTTGGTCCACCACTGGACTGTATCCATAACAACCTATACCATGTTGTCTTAGCGTAGGGTGATGGAAGGTATTTGCATGCATGCAGGCTTATATCCTTGCAATATGGACATACCCTAAGCATATCATTGTTATCTCAAGGTCCTCTTGATCTGCTCACTGAATAATTAAAGAATTTGGTTTCTGTAAGCTCTGACACCTGGTCCGAAGGGTGGGTGAGCTTATTCCATGGTGCGGCTTCCGTCGTCTTTCCATCTGTCATTGTTTCCTTTAAAATTGTTACTTGTCATAAAGTGCCGAATGGATTTTAACCAAATTTGGCCAGAAACATCCTTTGAACATTTTTGACTCTTAATTAATCCCCTAGAGGGGTTGGGACCAATAGGGGGAAATAAAAGCAAGTCCAGTCCAATTTTTACTAGCTGTAAAGTAATGAATGGATTATGGTTAACTTAGTCAGAAATATCTTTTTCAGGAAAGAAATAAGATTTTGTTTAAATAATAGTTTTGAACCTACTAGGGGTCATATAACAATGGGTGGATGGGGGATGCATAGAGAAATAAAAGGAACATGTAGGATTTGGGGGGGGGGGGGCAGAGAGAAATACATGTAGGTTCTTGAATTTGCACTCCTTGAATGCAGTGGATGTATGATAATCTGGTAAACTCTGGTAAATGGTTTTGGCTGTACTGGGGACCAAATAGTTTGGATTAGCAAGGGTCTACTGTACAGAGGTAAAGGATTGTACCTAAGGTATTTCTAGAATTTACTGTATAGTTATTAAATTTTGCGATTGTAAAATTTCGCAATTTACTGTTTAGAACACAGAGTTTATTTTCGCGAATCATCTAAATATAGCCTTTGAAAGTGTCATTCATACAACAGGCTGTAATATGTAAAAGTGTGATTTTGATAAATTTCGGGAGGTATTCAATTTCACAAATTTGGATGACCATGTGAATAATAGAAACTATTCAGTAATCATGGTTGCACTGGCCGTAAGATGGTCATCATGATAGGGGAATTTTTAGCATTTTGTTTTGCCATAATCATTGCAATAACCAGGTGAGTGATACATGTCCTTTGGACCTCTTTTGTAAACGAAAATTGCTTTAAATTGCTATTGATTTTAAAGAACATTTTGATGCTTTCATAAATAGCATTTATTATTCTTGACAAAAATTGATCTTTGAGCAGACTGAGTCCTCCTTGTCAATATTTAGTCTGGCAGCATGTTCTACGTATCAGTGTACATAATATATCTGTTTCAGTGTAAATTGCTCAAAATTATCCCTTCTCCATTTTTTAAACACTTTCATTTTGTTTTTTCATTCCTGCATATTGCAATTGTTTGTTTGTCATTGGAAATACCTTTCTTCAATTCCTTTAGCATTTCAAGTGAGAAAAAAATGTCTTTTAGTCTTTAAATGAGAGTTGCTTCCCCTTGTGCCTAGTCTTTAAATGAGAGTTGTTTCCCCTTGTAAATTCGGTGAAATGTAAAAGGACACAATATTCTAGTTAATTAATTGCATTTCATGATGATTTTTAGTGACATCGTAGAATCTTTGACATTATTAAAAAGTATATCGTTTTGTAGAAATTTTAGATCTATTTATATGTAAGGGTTTAGACCCTTTAAGCTTTCAAATAGCAAATCAAAAGCTTCAGATGTGTTTATCTTTAGATTGAATTTTGGTAGCTTTTATATATGCTTGTAGTAAAGATTAGATCAATTTTGAAAGTAGAATGCTTAAAAATAAGTATTACTTTCATTATGTTGTGAACTGTAAAGTTTATGATGGTAAAGTCTTGATAGTGTTGTATATTACATAAAAGCTTTTTGATATTCTTATGAATGATATCAGTGCAAAAGAAAACAACAAAGAACAAAAAAAAAAAAAATTTCTAAAATTTGGAAATTATCCTTTTTAGTTGCCAGTTACATGTATTACAAAGTTCAATTATCTAAGCTAGCTAAATACTACTTAAAGCTAGAAGTAAGAATTTTTTTTTCCTCTATGATCAGTATCAAACCCAAAAAATGGTGCTTGGACATTATGAAAATTTAAACATTTTTTATTAAAATTTACTAGAAATGTCAGTTTTCATTAACGATTTTAAATATTCCAAATGTACAATATCCCTCTTAGTTTTGTTCTATGATATGCTAGGGGTGTAGACCGCTATGGAGCTTTGCATGCTGTATATCTATATATATATATATATATATATATATCGTTATGTATTGTAAATTATTTGTGTTGTTTATTTATTTTATTCTTTATTATATTTATCTAACTTTCTATATATCCGAAACCTGTCTGTTAAGAACTAGACACAGATATGAATTATTCAAAAATGTGTAATAATAATTGTAATATGATATTTACATCATTATAGGTCTAAATGTTCTGACTCAATCCTGAAAATAACAACTGGCAAAATGTCTCCAAAAATTTTTCGCTCATTTTGTCATTTGAAAACTATACCTACCTCAATCGCAGTTTTTTGTGAATATTTGAAAAAAGAAAAAATCCACTTAAAACTTGCTCAGTGTTCTGGATTTTAAAAATTATTTGAAAAATACACAAAAAAATATTATCTTTCAGCAATTATTTTTGTTTGGTTAATTTCTAACAGAAAAAAGGAATAATCCAAACATATCTCAAAGCATTAGTCATAAATGTATCATATCTTAATCTAAAATTATATTCTTTATGTGTCAAAATGTCTTTCTTCTATCTGGTACCTAGACTATTCCCAGTACATGTTTAGTAACTTAATCTTTAAGTAGCATAAGTTCAGGATTTTTTACTCTGTTGCTTTTTTTGGTGAGATATTTTTGTACTAGTAGTAATTGTGATAGACTAGGTTTTATCTCTTACAACAGTCCAAGATGATACAACAACAACAGCAACAGCAGGGTGCTCAGGCACCACGCGGGCCATACCCCCAGGGCGTGTCTATGGCAATGCAGGTATAGTCCCCTCCCCCCTCACCATACTCACAATGTCAAGGTCAGGTATAGTCCTCTCCCCCTCACCGTACACACAATGTCAAGGTCAGGTATGTCAAGGTCAGGTATAGTCCTCTCCCCTCACGTACACACATGTCAGGTCAGTATTATCCCCCCACCATACTCACAATGTCAAGATCAGGTATAGTCCCCCCCCCCTCACCATACTCACAATGTCGAGATCAGGTATAGTACCCCACCCACCATACTCACAATGTCAAGGTCAGGTATAGTCCCCTCACAATACTCACAATGTCAAGGTCAGGTATAGTCCTGCTTCTTTTCACCATTCTTACAATGTCAAGGTCTGGTAGTGTCCCCTCACCATACTTGCAATGTCAAGGTCAGGTATAGTCCCCTCACCCTTTCCATACTTACAATGTCAAGGTCAGGTATAGTTCTCTCCCTATTTCCATACTCACAATGTCAAGGTCAGGTATAGTTCCCTCCCCTCATCATACTTACAATGTCAAGGTCAGGTATAGTTCTCTCCCTATTTCCATACTCACAATGTCAAGGTCAGGTATAGTTCCCTCCCCCTCATCATACTTACAATGTCAAGGTCAGGTATAGTTCTCTCCCTATTTCCATACTCACAATGTCAAGGTCAGGTATAGTCCCCTCCCCCTTTCCATACTCGTAATGTCAAGGTCAGGTATTGTCCCCTCACCATACTTGCAATGTCAAGGTAAGGAATAGTCCCCCCCCCTCACCATATACTCACAATGTCAAGGTCAGGTATAGTCCCCTCCCCCTCACCCTACTTACAATGTCAAGGTAAGGTATAGTCCCCTCCCCCTCACCATACTCATAATGTCAAGGTCAGGTATAGTCCCCTCACCCTCACCCTAATTACAATGTCAAGGTAAGGTATAGTCCCCTCCCCCTCACCATACTTACAATGTCAAGGTCAGGTATATTCCCCTCACCATACTCACAATGTCAAGGCCAGGTATAGTCCTCTCCCCCTTATCATACTTAAAATGTCAAGGTCAGGTATAGTCCCCTCACCATACTCACAATGTCAAGGTCAGGTATAGTCCCCTCCCCCTCACCCTACTTACAATGTCAAGGTCAGGTATAGTCCCCTCACCATACTCACAATGTCAAGGTAAGGTATAGTCCCCTCCCCCTCACCATACTCACAATGTCAAGGTCAGGTATATTCCCCTCACCATACTCACAATGTCAAGGTAAGGTATAGCCCCCTCCCCCTTTCCATACTCACAATGTCAAGGTCAGGTATATTCCCCTCATTATACTCACAATGTCAAGGTAAGGTATAGTCCCCTCACCATACTTACAATGTCAAGGTCAGGTATAGTCCCTTCCCCTTTTCCATACTTGCAATGTCAAGGCCAGATATAGTCCTCTCCCCTTTATCATACTTAAAATGTCAAGGTCAGGTATAGTCCCCTCCCCCTTTCCATACTCACAATGTCAAGGTCAGGTATAGTCCTCTCCCCCTTATCATACTTAAAATGTCAAGGTCAGGTATAGTCCCCTCCCCCTTTCCATACTCACAATGTCAAGGTCAGGTATAGTCCCCTCCCCCTTTCCATACTCACAATGTCAAGGTCAGGTATAGTCCTCTCCCCCTTTCCATACTCACAATGTCAAGGTCAGGTATAGTCCCCTCCCCCTTTCCATACTCACAATGTCAAGGTCAGGTATCCCCTATTACTGTACATACTATAAAAGGATATGTCTTTTACATAGGTCTCAGGTAAGATTTATACACAATTCTTGAACCAATAATGTATTTGTCCAAAATATTTGAGTGATTTATTTGAAGCTTATACTATCCACCAACAATCTTTATGTATAGATAACTAGCTCTAATTACCCATCATTTGATAATCTGTCATACATTGTATCAAACGTTTAGGTCTTATAGGTAAAGGGTTGTGTCCCTTTGTTTCTTGTACAATCCTACCAGGGCCAAGTTTCATGATCATTCCTTACTGTCAGGAATTCTTTAACTTAAAATTCTTCATAGGAAAGCTTTACAGCAGTTAAGGAAAGCTCCTTAACTTTAGATGTTTTCCTGCTCTTCTGTAATGCTTTCCTCTGTGGAATTTCAAGTTAATGACTTCTTTAGATTTAAGGAATGTTCGTGAAACTTGGCCCAAGATCATGAACACGAAGGTCTTGTCCTGTCTGTAGAGTGATTCCCCCTGTTATCGTGTAATATTTCGTTGAAAGGTGATGGGTTATGGATTGCTTGCGGAAACCTGCCATATGGTCCTATGGTGATTTGTACATTTACATCTTATACATTCATATAGAATTGTCCAGACACTATCCTGGACAAAAAATTATTATTTCGCCTCTCAAAGATATCTTGATGCATTTGAGCATTATTTTAGGGGTAAAACACAGGATTTTTAGAATTCCAAGAAGTCCATTAGGGGATAATTAGGCTCTTGTAAGTCTTTAAAAGCTGCCATAGGCAATTTTTGCTGTTCTCGAATAGTTCCTGTTTTAATGTAATAATTTCTTGGGTTTCTTGAGAGAACATTATATGTAATTATAGATCATTTTGATATGCTAAAGAGACACAGCTTCTGTTGATGTCATCAGATTGCTTTATTAGATATATTTTATTGTTGTACATTGTATTGTAGATTTTCACATAGACAGATATTAAGCTTTTACTTAGTGACTTTTTACACTAAAGGACAAAGTTTTAAGAGATTAATATTAGTTTTCATTAATATCTCCATTGATGAGAAGGTTCAACATGTCTGATAGCCAAATAACGCTGATGTTTGTGTTATACCTCATTAACATAAAAAAGTCTATATGATTTAATTCCTATTTTCATATTTGACCCAGGGAAATTCCAAATTTATTGTGGGATTGTTTTCAATAATGTGAGGGTATACGATTGTAACCACCAATCAGATGTGACATTACAAACAACATTTCCTTAACATTGCATATGAGATGATAACAATTTTCTAAGCCAATGGAAATGCTCGTTATAAGCAAAATTAAATATCACCAATCGAAATATTAATGCTCGTTGTAAGCAAAAATTTAATTTTTCACCAATGGATTCATCTCAGGTTTTAAACATACCCCTGTATTTCAGTGACAAATTACAATATTTATTTAAACCTATTTTGTGATTCTTCTCAACTCAAATCATGTATTTAAGTCTTCTATCCCTGAAATTCCAAAATGGACTATTCCAACCTTTGAACTAGAGGGGTCTAAACATTTCTTCGGGGAGGAATGGTGAATGGGTTAGCATACAAAACCTTTCTTCAATGGGAATGTCATGATTTTTCTTTTCATCCTTTTGTTTCTGTTGTATGTCCTCTAAAGGGTGATGAGCCCTCCTCTTTCAGTTTGCATGCTTGGGTCCCAGTTCTAGATTTGCATGATATGTTGTACATGTGTATAGTGTAGAAATTACTATTTTGTTTATGAAATTTGGCTCATTAGAAATTTTCTAAAATAAAAAGTCTAAAATTATATAATTTTGATTTCAGAAATTTGTTTTGTGCCATTTTAAAGCAATAAAAATGCCAGAAAAAATAACCAAAGACATCTTTTGTTTGATAGCCATGGTGATATCTTTCCTTATCTTTACACAATTCAATCATATTTTCTAACTTATTTGATCTGGAAAAAATGATAAGAAAATTTGGTCTACTCTCTTTTCTTCTGATTCATATAAGCTAAATTAGATATTCATCTTTATAAATTATTACCATCAATTGTCGATATATTTTTGAATTTGGAAGATCATGAAGAAAGTTATGACTTCATTACCATATATTCAAACAAACTAAAATGGCAGTAATAAAACTGTAAAATTTTTAGGACATTTGTGCAATTTACTAGTATTTCATATTTCTTGATAGGAGTATGCGACCTTTCTAATAATCATTACAATCTAGATTAAAAGGAAAAGTTAAGGTCTGACTAAGTTGTGTAATGTGTAATGATGAACAATTAGTCACACCTGTACTGGAGACAGGTTAGTCACACCCATAGTGGTGACAGGTCAGTCACACCTGTAGTGGTGACAGGTCAGTCACACCTGTAGTAGTGACAGGTTAGTCACACCTGTAGTGGTGACAGGTTAGTCACACCTGTAGTGGTGACAGGTTAGTCACACCTGTAGTGGAGACGGGTCAGTCACACCTGTAGTGGTGACAGGTTAGTCACACCTATAGTGGTGACAGGTTAGTCACACCTGTAGTGGTGACAGGTCAGTCACACCTGTAGTGATGACAGGTCAGTCACACCTGTAGTGGTGACAGGTCAGTCACACCTGTAGTGGTGACAGGTCAGTCACACCTGTAGTGGAGACAGGTTAGGAGACAGGTCAATCACACCTGTAGTTGTGACAGGTCATTCACACCTGTAGTGGTGACAGGTGAGTCACACCTGTGGTGGTGACAGGTCAGTCACACCTGTAGTGATGACAGGTCAGTCACACCTGTAGTGATGACAGGTCAGTCACACCTGTAGTGGTGACAGGTTAGTCACACCTGTAGTGGTGACAGGTCAGTCACACTTGTAGTGTTGACAGGTTAGTCACACCTGTAGTGGTGACAGGTCAGTCACACCTGTGGTGGTGACAGGTCAGTCACACTTGTAGAGGTGACAGGTTAGTCACACCTGTAATGGTGACATGTCAGTCACACTTGTAGTGACGACAGGTTAGTCACACCTGTAGTGGTGATAGGTCAGTCACACCTGTGGTGGTGACATGTCAGTCACACCTGTATTAGTGACAGGTCAGTCACACCTGTAGAGGTGACAGGTTAGTCACACCTGTAGTGGTGCAAGGTCAGTCACACCTGTAGTAGTGCTAGGTCAGTCACACCTGTAGAGGTAACAGGTCAGTCACACCTGTAGTGGTGACAGGTCAGTCACACCTGTAGTGGTGACAGGTCAGTCACACTTGTTAATCATGCTTTCAATTATGATATTCTAATTCATGTTAGAAAGCTTTGATTTGTCCTAACCCAGTCAGTATTGATAGGTTTATTTCTCAATCCCTGTAGTAGCAATAAAACTAACCAGTATATCAATTTAGACTTGGGTGGTAACACATTACCTACTATAGTATATGTGCTTTATAAGATATACTCATTGCTTTGATTCTATACCAAATATATATATATATGTTTCTTTCAGGTTGATTTGCAAATCCATGCTAAATTGGATGACTGTCCTACTTCCCAACCTTATTGATAAAATGAATTTGAAATTTGTAGAAAAAAATTCTGATGTATTATTTTGTCAAAAAAAATCACTGTTATTCATTTAAGAATGAACTTTTGTTGTTTCATATTCATATTTCATATTTGTCAGAGGATACATGTAGCTTTGTATTAACTTGTGATTGGTTACGTTTATCCAATATTACAGATGCAACAGCCTACTCCAAACACAATGGCTGGGCCACAACAGGTTGCTATGACAACACAGCCCAATATGCAAATGATCAACCAGGTTTGTGTCTTTCCGACTCGCTACATTTTGTATGTACCACTGATTCTTAATTTCTTACAGGCATATGGTATATCGAGGAAAATTATAATTATGTCAAAACAAAATGCATGTTAATGTTATTTAGATACATTAATATACAACATTATCAAAATTAGTCTTGTAAATCCACTCCACTGGTTTGTAATACAATCCAATCTCCATTCAGGATTGCCTCAGCATGACTTCTGGCCTAGAATCGGAACATCTCAAGAATTTCTAGTAACTTTTTTTACTTCGGAGAGAATCGATCTTACCAAACATTTCATAGGTTACATGCTGATTGGCTAACCACAGGGGTCATGTTGAGTTGTTAGATCTTGTATTAGAGCATATCGTAGAGCTTCGTAGTGGAGCGGAATTACAAGTCTAATTTTAATCAGATTGATAAATATATATATACATTGCATGTAGTTTTAAAAGAAAGAAAGCCTTGTAATTCTATATCGTTATATATATATAGAAATATTCAGAAACATAACAAGTTGTGGCTATTTCAGCAACCAAAGATGCAAGGCGCCCCAGGTGGTCAGGCAGTGAAACAGGTCACACCACAGCAACAACAGATGTTAGGTACGTTGTCTTGGCTTACCTCCCCTTAGTTATCTCCCCTTACTAATTACCTCCCTTGTCTTCTGATAAGGTTCCAATTGTTATATCAAAAACATGAATGACGTTAAGTCAACTTTGAGGAAGTTAGATAATTAACTGATTGACAGAAGATGAAAGTATTGCCACAAATGTTAATACCTATTGACATATTAATATTCATGATCTTAAGACCTAATTAGCATAACAATTGAATATGGTCAAACAATGTTTTGGTTGATATAAAAAAATGGATTAGAAGTCATGATTTTATCAAGACTTTTTAATGGGTATTTTTATATTTATTCAATTACATGTAGGTCTAGATTTAATATCTTTCTCATATTAGTCCCAATTCTTTTTCTCAAGCTTTAATCTGTACAGCTGCAAAAGTAGGGCCTATATTGGCTTCATTCATTTTCTTTTGTTTTCTGTGAATTTTTCTTGATTCTTCCACCTGCGTTTACGAGAGTGAAATACAATGCAATACCACACATTTTGCTTGCTATTAACTTATGACATTGGAAAAACTTAGATTCAGCAAAATGTGACCAGTGTTTTGTTTCCTAATCAGAAGCACAGGGACTTGTCTTAAATTTCCGACTAACGGTCAATATATACATAATTATATGTATAATACATGAATATATTGACTGTTGATTGGAAGTTTGTGCCAGGTTCCCTGTGGTCTGACCTTTTATTGGAAAAAGTGAAATTAAGTAATATGCATATGACTCGAGGTATTTTTAATTGGGGTCTCACATAGGTCATAATTTTAAAAACTTAACGTAAAGGCTTTTAGCCACTTCAACGTAAAGGCTTTTAGCCACTTCACTGTATTAATTAGGTCAACTCGGACCTTTCTGAAAGATCTCGGTTTTCTAGTTACATTGAAATTGTGAAAATATTTCATTTCTACACATTGCATCACTGAAGTCAGTGATTTGCAGAATTATAATAATAAACATCAATTATAAACAGACAAGAGTTAAAACACCTGTTCACAAAGTAATTGATTTACTTCATTTTAAATAAACTATTCAACTTTAAGGTATATGGTAGTATGACCCATCTTGATGCTTTTAACAATTTATTATTTTTGAAAATAGAATCTGCTCGACGTCTGGGAAGCCATTAGATCTGGTGTTGGTTATATCTTACGAAACCTGAACATGACTTGAGCTTATACCATGATTGTCTGTACATTTGCTATGCTGATTCTAATATAACATTGATATAAAGTTTCAAAACTTTTGCTTCCAACCAACCAAAACAAAAATTTTCTATTTCGTCTACTGCTGTATTCTTGTAGATGACATGTATTTTGGCCCTCCTCCAAATATGTACAGTGGTAGGTAGTTGTATTTAAATCTTACTGTTGCTATGGTGACGGAATATTTCCCAGGATGCATGGCTAACAGTATTTCTCCACTGTCAGTCTTTTTAGTGTTGTTTGCAGCATGCTGGTCAGTTGAACTCAGTGGTCAGTGAACTTTCTTTGATTATAGAACTCCAGTGACTAGAGGTTAGTCTCCCTTTTGTCCTGCCTGCTTGCACCTCTTGGACGCCATACATAGAAACAGTCGGGCTGCCGTTTTGTTTATCATTATGCCATTTCTTTGCTGTTTCATATATAAAATTCATATGTATAATAATATTACGATGTATATTATGTTTATATGTAGTTGTAACTTGCCCTTCTTTGCCGCGACATAAGTTATAATTGTATTATATACAACCTCTCCTCTCACAGAATTTCAATGTAAAGTTAGTTATATACAGGAATCGTTTAAAATTTGTTACTGTCCTGCCATTTTCCTCAATGTTTCTCTCACAGATTCCTGCTATTTTACTTTTCACCCTATTGTGGCAGGGATATTTCTTAACTTGTACAAAATTGTTAAGGTCACTGTTTATTGAAAGTGGCTACTCTGTATTCCATACATAATTAGTAGTGATGGTGAAAAATGTATCAATTTCTTTTTATACGTCTGACTTCCTATATGAAGACAACAAGTCAATTTTCATGATGTCCAGAGTAAGATCAGAATAAAATGATGGAATTTTCTACGCTGTTGTCGATTTAACTTAGATTTTGATCTACATTAAGTTTGTATTTTAGTTCAGTACTCTCAGTTTAAAATTTCAGGTTTAACAGAAAATAACATTTCTCAAATACAGACACCTTTCTATTTCTCTGTTAAAATCAATGCATGCTCAATTATTAAAAAAAAAAAATAAACAAAATAAACATCAACAATAAACATCAACAAAAACAAAAGCGAAAAAAACCCAGCAAAAAACACCTGCGTGTTTTCTTTTCATTCATTGCCTTACGTCTGAAACATCATCCTCGATGCTCCAGGGGTTACTATCACTCTTGATATATCCATCCTTGACCATGTCATGGCAAAACTGAAGGCAGTTCAGCAGAGAAAAACTGACCAATCACAGGCTTGCTTTGAAAATTACAGAGACAACAATACCCAACTTCAAAGCCATACAATCAATCACAGTGTATTGTTATTCAATTCGTGAGGTGTACATCAAAGGAGCTATCTACGTTTCCATTTGTTGTCACAAACAAAGCCTTCAGTTTTGCAATGACATATTCAAGGGGTGGACTTCACATTAGTGATAGTAACCCCTGGAACATCGAGGATGTTGAAACAAATTTCAACATATCGTGAAATGTAATTGCTAGCGTTTAATGATGTTGTAAGTTTTGTATAAATGACACGGTTTTGTTGTACCATGGTTTCATTCCCAGCTGTTCATGAGATGTTTTCCAGTTGTTGTACAGTTTATTGAGTCGTGATATTTATTATAGTGCTTAGTTCTACGAAATTCAATTTTAATTAACAATAAAAACCTGGAATTGATGCATGTTTTGTTTATCAAAATTATACTTAATCATACTTTTCATTATTTCATTCCTTTTTGATATTAATTAATTTTTCTTTCAGTTGTAAAATCCTTCTGAAAACTTCTGGAATTCCACATTGTAATATCAATAAATTTAAGAAAACAGAAAGTTCATGAAAAAAAATTAAAACTTAGTACATTGGTATTCTGAAACTAATATGAAGAGGAAATTCTAAATGTAGACTGTTGCCTCATTTTCTCCTATTGAAATCTACGCCACTATTGTAAATTAGAACTATATGATTATCATCACTCCTGAAATATCATAATGGACTGGACCTGTCTTTGATTTAGAAGAGTCTAAATGTGTCTTCAGGGGTGAATGAGTTAAACTTGACAGGGCAGTGATTTTTGCTTCTGAATTTATTCACCTCTGAAATTTCATAATAGACTGGTCTAGTCTTTGATTTAAAAGATCTAAAATCTGTCTTCGGGGTGAATGCGTTAACTAGAATAATAAAAATGTTAGAAACTGTGTAATAATAACTGCTATAGGGTGTGATAAATGTTACAGATTGAGGTGTTGTCCACAGGGCCCTAGCTGGCACGAAATATACTATTCTATAATACATATATACAGCTATGTATACTGTAGGTTAAAAAAGATTGTGCCAGGTCCCTGTGGTGTTTTCAATCAAATTAGAATTAAACTTATAATTCTGCTTCACTATGATGCTCAACAACACGCTCAAATTCAATTCTAGGCCGGGGGTCATGCTGAGGTGACCCTGAATGGGAAGTTGTTAGATTTTGTATTGGAGCGTATCATTAGGGATCGTAGTGGAGTGGAATTACAAGTCTATTTTAATTAGATTGAAGTGTTGTCGAGTAAAATCAGGTGAAATAGAAAAATATCAACAAAAAGGTTTCCTTGTAATATTGCGTATGTTACACTGTGGAATCCCTTTCAGCAATTTGAATATAGGAGCCACTGGTTCAGTTACCTCTTTTAAAAACTTCTAGTTCCCTTAAATTATGTATAGTTAAAAGTTTATGACTCATTCACCCCTAAAGACACATTTAGGCTCTTCTAAATCAAAGACTAGACCAGTCCATTATGAAATTTCAGGTGTGAATGAGTTAATGGCTGCCTTTTGTACAATTGATACTGTCATTTGACTATCTTTTCACCATATATTACGATAAATATTTAAGTTATTTAGCCTTAAGTGATATTGAACTCTTCTAAATATGAAGTTAGAACAGTTCATTAAGGCATGGTTAAATGGATTATTTGTTTTATATTTGTCTTATAGAATATGCTTTTACTTTGTTTCGCAGACCACCTTATAGGTTCGGAATAATCAATAATATGAGTTTGATTCAGTATTACACTTGATTAAATGTTAGAATTTGAAAACTTTTTCTTAAAACTCGATTTGTAACCAAAATAGATTAACTTACGATTTTTGAAATTTTCCACAAAAGCCCAACGTCTACAGCAACAACAGCAGCAACAACAACAAAGATTGCAACTCCAGCAACAGCAGCAACAGCAACAACAACAACAACAACAACATCATCACCAACAGCAGGTGACAAACCAACAAATACAGCAACTGCTGCTGAACCAACAGGTGGGTAACCAAGGGATACGAACAGGTAACCAAGGGATACAGATAAACAAAGTGGTAGGTAGTGATTTCATTTGTGCCTGACACTACCATTGGAAAATACCAAAAGGATTAATTCATGTACCACGTGATACCTGATAACGTTTGTGTATGACTGTTGTTTCTATCGGTAATGGAATGGCAATAAAAGACAATATCGCGCCCTAACGTCATTTCAGTGGGAAGAGTTACGTTCCATCACCACTGGAGATACTAGTTCCGCACAAACGTTGTCAGTATCATGTGGTACTTGTGGAAGTCCCATTTACTTATTCATGGAATTCACAGGTAGAAAAAATAAAAGATTCAAAAGTTTAGATACTTATTCATGGAATTTAGAAAAAAAAAATAGAAAATTTGAAAAATTCATTTTTCCTCTCAATTTAGCTACTTACCGGATAGACACAATATTTGAAAAAAAAGAAACAAAAAATAAGATTCAAAAATTCAATTTTTTCTCCATTTAGCTATTTATAAATGGAATTCGAAAAAGAAGAAATAAAACACGAAGATTCAAAACTTTATTATTCCTCTCCATTTAGCTACTTATACACAAAATTCGTGAAAGAAAAAACAAAAAACAAAAAATTGTTATTTCTCTCGATTTAGATTCTTATTCATGGAATTCTAAAAGATGAAACAAAAATCAGATTCAGATATTTTTTTTAAAGGATTTCTAGTACTTGACATGTTTGATGTAGCCATCAGATGTTGTCATGTGGGAAAGTCATTAAAGATGGTATAGACATAAATGCATTAGGGAATATACTGGTTAATTTGGTTCTACTGTTGTTTTTCAAATACTTTTAAAAATGTGTATTATAATATTTACAAAAATATAACGAAAATTATGAAAATAAGATTTTGAAAATACTAAAACGAGCAAATCTATATAATTATATGTCTGTGTCCGACATTTAGATATTTTGAAAAAGCTGAAAATGGAGTAAACCACCATGAAGTGGTAGAGCGTTTCCAGTGGTATTGTTTATACGGCAATTCTGCATGCTAGTTAAAATCTAACATCATATTCCTAAAGACGCAGACTAAAATTTGTTGAACTAACAACTAGCTTGATAAGATTTCGGTCATATAGCTTGTAAGATTTCGGTCATATAGCTTGTAAGATATCAGTTATATAGCTTATAAGATTTTGGTCATAAAGTTTGTAATATTTTGGTCATACATGTATTTCACTAACTCCGGTATAATGTGATGGGAATCTTAACACACAATTGATATTCATATCACTAGAATCAGCATTATTTCAATCCCATCCTAAATTTCAAGGGGTTATGATCACTTACAATCTTTAAGTGATTGTAAATCCTGGAAATCGAGAATTCGTCAAACTTTTCTGTCTGAAATCAAAAACAAATCTGTTAGGGCTTATGCATGGAGTTAAAGAATCGCACTAATATGCTAGGCTATAAAGCTACTAATTCTTAGCGGACATATTTGGTTTGGTTTATATTAATTAAAGTCCTATTTACAGCCAGGGTTGTCATTTAACCAGGTTCAGGGTGATTATCAATATTTGTTTTTTTCATTTTGATTGGTAATCTATGTGTGTTTAAGTATGATTTTCAAGATCATCCAATAAAGCGAACTTTGTTAATTATCTTCAGTTTATATTATCCAAAGGTTCAAAGTCTCAATATTTTCACATTATTGGTGAATCTTAGTTTTTGATGAAGGAGATTACATTTTAACTAAATTGTGTTATTGAGACGTTGTTATTATACATGTGCACTGGCATAATTGTGCATTAAAATTAAATAACTCAAAAGCAAATCAAATCTTATAAAGAACACAAGTCTTCTTTTCCTGGTCGTGTTCAAGTTTGTATTACAGTTACTGAGTTCATCCTATTTGTTTCTATAGCAACAAGGACAGCAGATTCGCCAGCCTAATATGATGATGCAGCAGCATCCCCGGGGCCAGGCCCCTATACCCCAGGGACAACAGGGTACCATGGCGGGAGGTCCTGCCATCATGCAGGGAGGGATGCCCCAAATGACACAGCCAGGTCCCGCATCAGGACCGGGCAATCAGAATATGTTTGAAGACATCAACCTGGACGCATTTCTGTGAACCACAGCATTATAGGTTTCCTGACTCGATTTCTATAAATGGACTAAAGTAAAAAAAAATCATATACCCGGCTCGTTTGACATTAGGAGAAAAACTTTGACTTAAGTCATGACTTTTTTTTCGAGAAATCGGAGCTTGGTGTTAATTCAGATATAAGTTTTCCTTGAACAAAACACTGAATAAATTATCTGCTCAGAAATTAGATCTGAGGCAATCAGAGACCAATTACCATTTTATTATAGATCAAGTATTTCAAGTGAAATTGAAATTGTTAATGGCGGTTTTTAGTCATCATTATAAAATTCATTGAATTTAATTAAATCAAATGGCATTAGAATTATAAATATTGGTAGTAGCAACTTCCATGGGGATATATTAAGCTAGTGGAAAGTGACACGTTGATTGACCATTTGCACTAAATGTGCAGGTTGTAACATAGTGAAAATTATTACCCATCTGTGATTTTGATGATCAGCAGTGGTACCGTATTTTCCAGAGTATAATTTGCAACTTATCCCTGAAAATGGGGAGTGCGACCTATACACCAGTGCGACTTATACATGGATGAAAACCAAAATAAGAATGTTTTGAAGGGAAGAATAATGGCGGAAAACTAGCATCAGAAACAAAGAAAGTATAGTAAAACTGATGGGTTCTTTTGTCATCCAAGATGTATAAATATTTCATCATGATCATAGCTGTTGTTTCTACCCGTTTCCATGGTGTACATGCTTTTGACATCAAGTTTTTCTATTCAAACATCGCCCAAACTTGATGTAGTTTTTCACATCGTTTTTGTCACAAACTATTTTTGTCTGAATATACAAGAATTTTGTGTCATCTAGAAGATCAGACTTGATGTAGCATATTGATTCTTTTTGAGAGCTTTTGAAAAAAACTCCTCTTTCATTTTTAAGACTATTGATTTTCAACGTAGGAAGAATCTCAAAAAACTGTTGTGAAAATGTCACGATATTCTGATATGAATACAAATAGCCATATGGCCTTCTATGCTGGTCAAACATTGAATGTGAAGGTCATAACACCGTGTGCACTCATGCTTAAAACTCCGCAAGGGAAAGCTGTTATGGTCCATTGTAACAGTGAATGTTTGTGAGAATGAAGTTTATTTGAATTATCAAAGAAGATGCATATTGTGATTGTTTAAGGTGTCTCAGTCATGTATGTTGTATTGCATCACAAAGTTTGAAAAGATGAATATTTGCATGAAAGTGCTTATGACAGCTATGATGTTATGTAAAATGTGTAAAATTATGTCGAATGAGAGTCATGCGAGGTTGATATGAATGATTGTGATAATGCATGTGCGAGTATGTGATCATGGTCATAGTAATGTGCGAATATGTGTTTAGTGTAATGCAACGTGTGAATAAAGCTTTAATTATGTGATGTCATATGTGTTAAAGTGTTTTATGTTGAATTGTAGTCCAGTGCGGTCGAGGTACCAGATAGGGTAATCATAAACTACCGTATATGCTTAATTAATGCCCAGGGTGCTTAAAAATTGTAACAAAGGTTGGAGGGGGTCTTACTTGTGAACCAAAGTGTAAGTTGTGGACGAAAAAAGTCAGACATGTTTTAGCGCTTTCTGTACTTATGACTCATTAATCTGTAACAGTAAACCTGTATATGCCTTTTAACTTTTGAGACACATTATCATGTCGTGATTCACATGTAAGAGACTCGAAATTTCATCTAATATGGGATAACAATTCTGAAGTTCTGTTGTTAGAGGCATCATATGTTGTAAAACATCGTTAAAACCATGGGATGGGGGCGTTTATTAGAAAAAGGGGACGGCGCTAATTACGGTGCATACGGTATACTAAACAAGTTGTATCAAATAAGGTACGTCAACGGTTTTGTAATTAAAGGTATATCATAATTTTTAGCTCACCTGGCCCGAAGGGCCGGTGAGCTTATGTCATGGCGCGGCGTCTGTCGCCCTTCCGTCCCTCCGTCGTCCGTCCGTCAACATTTCCTTTAAATCGCTACTAGTCATAGAGTTCTGAATGGATTGTAACCAAATTTGGCCACAAACATCCTTAGGGGAGGGGGAACAAAACTTGTATAACTTTTGGTTCTGACTAACCGGGGGCAGGAGGGACGGGGCCCAATTGAGGAAATAGAGGTAATTCTATGAATAGCTACTAGTTCTAGAGTTCTGCATAGATTGTAACCAAATTTTGTCAAAAACATCCTTGGGGGAAGGTGAACAGAACTTGTAAAAATTTTGGCTCTGGCCCCACGGGGGCAGGAGGGGCGGGGCCCAATAGGGGAAATAGAGATATTTCTATAAATCCCTACTTGTCCTAGAGTTCTGCATGGATTGTAACCAAATTTGGTAAAAACATCCTTGGGGTAAGGTGAACAGAACTTGTATAAAGTTTTGCTCTGACCCCCCCCCCCCCCCCCCCCCCCCCCCCCCCCGGGACAAGAGTGGCGGGGCCCAATAGGTGAAATAGAGGTAATTCCTATAAATCTCTACTTGTCCTAGAGTTTTGCATGGATTGTAACCAAATTTGGCCACAAACATCCTTGGGAGAAGGGAAACAAAACTGTATGAATTTTGCCTCTGACCCGCTGGGGGCAGGAGGGGTGGGGTCCAATAGGGTAATTAGAGGTAAATATTGGAATTCCTCGTGAAAAGAAACAATGAACCTACATTCAGAACATTACTTGGCATTTCAAACCAGGTGAGCGATACAGGCCCTCTGGGCCTCTGGTTTAGTTGACATTCTACAATATTTGTTCTTTCTTTGACAACATTTATTTCTCAGGTAAATATCTTCTCAGACTAAATAATAACCTATATCTACATGTATACTGGTGTCATATCAAAGTATCCCCAATAAAAAGTCTCTCTATCCGGATATTTTTGTTGGGGATACAAATTTGATATGACACCGGCACTGTGTTTGAATATCTCCGAGCTTAATTTCGCTCTTAGTGCACGTAGTTCAAAAACTAAACTGAGGGCCAACTATTGACTATTACGTAATAAAGTGCTGTTTTGAAACAACAACATAAATTATTAACACTTTTTGTAGGCACCGTCGTTCGTATGTCAACATTGCAACCTTGAGTAGGCCACATGAGTTTAACGCTCTGTTAATAATATACAACATAGATATATATAGTACCCCCTATAGTATATTTAGGTACTTTTTACTGTAGGAGGTATTTTAAAGCTATATATATTCGGGAGAACGTAAAACGCCTCTGGCTACAGTCGACTTCTTTATTGGTTGTAGGCTGCTGAGTCCCATTATTCTGATAAAATATTCAATGCTGATTATGGATGCTGCAAAGAGGTATGGCGCATGTCGACTCGTTTCGACTTAAAGGTTTTCAGAATCCAAAAATATATATAAAAATATAAAGTTTCTTAATACATACACTTCACATTCGATATACGAATGATCTTATTTGGGAAAACGTAGTTTGTAAATTGCAGAATTTTCCCTGATCCTATTGTTAATATGGCAATAAGATGTGTTTAAACTAAGGGATTTGAGAAATGATTTAATATATATTTAGACCCACTGTAGACCCTTTTAGACGTTTTATGTGGGTCTAGATTAAAAAATCGGTAAAAGTTACTATTCATTGTGTATAATAAATATCAATGGAATTCTGAAAACCAGTAAAATATTTTTTTAAAAACACCAAAATCATCGACGTACCTAAGAGCATTCTGCAAATCGCGAAATTTAAAGATTTTCCACCGCTGGCGGATGGTATTTTTTCTCTATCAAAAAAGGAGTAGAGGAATTAGTATTTTTCTTCCGGTACAAAAGTTACTTTGCACCATTACCTACATGTACATTGAAGAAGTTGAACTTCTTATTTCACTTTAAGATAAAAATATTTAAAAAATAATTAATTGCGTCCCGAAAAAATTCTAGGCACTATGCTCAATATGGAATGAGGCACTGATTATGCACTCACAAAAAGCAAAAATGAATTATTTCATATGCATTTTTGAGTTAACTAGAAACACAAAACACGATTATACATCAGTTATTTTTCAAATAATAGGTATGTTCAGATCAATTTCAGGTGATTCTTTTCGGGTCAAAAAAGAGCAAAACAATTAATTCATGTCAATAACTTGATCTGAAATTGATCTGAATTTACATGAAGATCTTTCTAGATATGAAATGTACTTCCTGTTGAATTAACCTCAATCTAACCTCTCATGACATGTATGTTGTTCTGTATTCTTTTTGAAAAAAATATTGTTAAAACTAAATGTACTTCAATTTCAGTTTTTTTTCAGATTTTGTAGGCCAAAATGACCTGAAGATGTTAATTATTCATCTTTTCATTTCATCGACTACACCTTCTGTACAGATCTAAATCAAATTCAGATTAAGGAGAATGTTCAAATCTATTTCCAAGTCAAGATTGATCTTAAAATAAATTGTTTGTTTACTGGCGATTTTCTGAACTATCGATTGTTTGTTAACGTATCATAACCTACCATCAAAACTGACGTTAATAATTAATACAAAATGAATATATTACGGCCGACTTTCCGGATGATCTATTTTGTCTTAGTTTCATACAGAAAACGTATGGTAAAGCATATCCTATACAAGGGAACACAGATGAACAGGCGAAGTCGGTACCAATGGTTCCTGTCCACTCTGGTTACTAGTAAGTATATATATTTACTTAATATAAGGTCAAAATGTTACAAAAGATTGCTAATAGTTGTTTTTTTATCCCCCGCTTTCTCCGAAACGGGGATATTAATTTGGCTTTGTCGGTCTGCCTGTCCGTCTGTCTGTCTGTCCGTCCGTCTATCTGTAACACTTCGTTTCCGTGCAATAACTGTAACCAATGTAAACCTGATTTTCTTCAAACTTGGTGACAAGGTAAAATGCCTTCAGGGCTCGGCCAAGTTCGATCGCGACTGTCGATGGACCTTATTTAGCGGAGTTATGACCATTTGAATTACTAAAAACGTCATTTTTTGCCATTTCCGTGCAATAAGTGTAACAAATGTAAACCGATTTTCTTCAAACTTAGTAACAAGGTTCAATGTCTTAAGAATTCAGCAAAGTTCGATCGCGACTTTCAACGGACCTTATTTTGTGGAACTTGGTAAAAAGATTGAATGCCTTAAGTGCATGGCCAGGTTCGATCAAATCTTTCAGCGGATGTTATTTATGAGAGTTATGACCCTTTAATTTACTACAAATGTAGTTTTTCTGCAGTTTCTGTGTAATTACTAATACATGTAAATGTTAAAACTTCGTAACAAAGTTAATTGTCTTAAGGGCTCGGCCAAGTTCGGTCGCCACTTGCGACAGACCTTATTTAGCAGAGTTATGGCCCTTTGATTTAATTAAAAAAAAAGTCATAGTCTGCCATTTCCCTGCATCAACTCTAATAAATAATAACCGATTTTCTTCAAAATTGGTAATAAGGTCAAATGCCTTAAGGGCTTGGCCAAGTTCGATTGCCACTTTTGGCCGACATTATGTAGTGGAGTTATGGCCCTTTGGTGTACTAAAAACGTCATTTTCTGCCATCCCCTGTGTAATAATTGTAATAAATGTAAACCGATTTTCTTAAAAGTTAGTATCGAAGTTAAATGCCTCATTCAAGTTTAATAGTTACTTTCAGAGGACATTATTTCACACATCTTACTTCCTAATAAGATTTCAGTTTATTTTTTCATGAATCAAGGGTTAAACCTAAACTCAATAATGTTTATCTACAATATGTTCTGAAAGCGGGGGATGGAAATTCCACGAATTTTCTTGTTTCATTTTTTTTTCTTTCGGTATAAGGTTAGTTGGTTATGTTCGTCACTGTACTCGCTATCGTAAATTACAAATACGCGGTGGCAAATGTATCAGATGATAATACCTCCGACATGCCACTTATATATTTATATTGAATCTATTTTTATATCGTATCGTACTGCGTGTTAGTAAATTCAAACTCTGGCCAAAATGATGACATTACTTTAAAGTGAATAGTCGGAAAAAAGGAGGCTAAAGTCGGTAGAAATTATGTTGATATATCCAGTATAATTTCTTATAAAATAGAAAAATTAAATTTCCTGTCTAAATTGCTATGAATGCAAATAAATAAATTTATATCATAGGAATCCTAAAACGTCCTCATGTCCGTGTTGATATTTCCACGCAGCCTCGCTTTCAGAATTTATTTTTAGAACTGTGCTAAATTTACAAGGGGTTTTCCATGATTTCAATGATCAAAATTTGTCAATGAAAGTTGAACTTGGCCATCAATTTAATATAAAATGACCTTTGAAAGGCTAATAAATACATTAAGACTGGTTTTCATTGCCCGACTATTCACTTTAAATCAATTTACTGTAGACATATTAGGAAGAAACTGGTGTAAGCTACGCCATGTTTGACCAGTTTTGACAGCGTGGAAATCTTCAAAATAAAAATGTTATGAGTTTATATTCATTGATAATATCTTTACTTTTTTTTACATTTGTTTGAAAACTGTATTGGAATATTTCAAAGTCCATTGATAAACGTTAAAATAATGATAAAAAGTGCATATTTTCTCTTTAATTGTCTGATTTTAGTTTTTTGCGGAGCAAATTCAAAACTGTGGACGCGACACATTGTCAACTACCCTTTCGAAATGACTGGTGAAACATCAAAGACACGCCATGTTTTCTCACGTGTCCATTGTGGATTGCTTTGTGAAGCCGAACAGACATGTAACATGTTTGAATATGTAGACGACACTGGCATCTGTAACGTGTTTGAGGGAGCCCAACAGCAGAGTGGTATAGATCGATTCCCAAATGGTCCACGCATCGTCTTCAAAACCCAAAACCGTATGTATAGTATGTGTTTATAAAACATACAAATATTACAGAGTTACCACAACCACATGATGTTTTTGGTATAAAATAATCACACATTAACTGTGTCTTCAAAATTTGAAAATCAGCTAGATGTTTTAACTTAAGTTTTATAAATATGATAAAGAACGGTCGCTTGTTTGAGAACCTCTATTTATGAAATTGTTTTTAAACATTATTAGCAGCTGCGGCATTTCTTACCAAACGTTTTTGTTTCTTCTTTCTGTCCTTCTCGAGTATTTCGATCGCTTCCATTTTGGATATCGAGTTAAACATCGGCACTGCGAAGAAGGTTCCGAACTGACGCTGACTCAATTATATACTTTGGATGAGTTATTGAATTAATTAATTTAATTACGAATAAAATGTTGAATTAAGATGCATATACATGACTGTTATCATCCCTCCTGTCGTGCTTGATAGTTCATGCCTAAATGTTTACCTCTTATTAATATATGTTTAAAAAAAAAACTCTTATCCTTTGGCCGTGATATGTCAACGTCTAAAATAAATATTCTAGTGGCTTTTGGAGGATTTTGGGGTTCCGTTGGCTTTTACTGAAGCTTCTTCATGCAATATATCAAAATGTTCAGTCATCATTACTGTATAGTTGATGATATTTCCGAGGGATTTAATTTCGCTTAAATAGCGTATCCATACAAATATAGATGCTAATAGTATTTGCAGAGGGGAGAATTTCGCTAAATTACTGTGTGTCTGCATTAAAATTTGCGAAATTCAATTCCTCGCCACATTTATCAAAATCTTAGTTTTACGTGTTATAACCTTTCGGATGCTTTCAAAGACTACTGAGAAAATAAAAAATGAAGAAAAGCGAATAAACTCCAAACATGAAATCGCGAAGCAAAGGTTAGGTTCTGTTCGTGTTTAACATTGATTTACTGACATGTCATGTTTGACGTTATAGGATGCTGTGTCAGGGAATGTTTAAGTGTGATAGCACTAGCGCGTAGAGAACATTCTGATATCACAAATAATTATGTAAAACTAAACCGCAATTATCAAGAAAAGAACTGAAATATTGACTGGGGTGTAGATTAAAGCAATCTGCAGAACATTTGAAATCATATTATTATCTTATCATTTTATATATATTTTTTCACCTGATTGTCGGACATTTCCGTATTTCGTCACATGTGTATGACCCCTTTTCATTTCATCGTAACAGAAACACTTCAAGGAACGTCAGACTGTAAAATGGCGGGCTACACATTTTTTGAAGACGGACAACTCTGCTATAAAACATTCAATGATCAGCTCACGTGGTACAATGCATACGACGCCTGTCGAAGCATTGGAGCAAGACTAATAGTGCTCAAACATACACAGCAAGTTAAACATCTACTGACACCAAATCCAGGTATGGTAGTTTATATAACTAATAATAATTTTATAATATAATTTCCATAAGAAATGGTTTGTTTCTGATATATATGCAAATTTTTATGTACTCTCAGACTGAATTATCGGGACAGTTTTCCTATGGAAGGTGTTCAAACACTTAAACTTACTGTATATATGTATAAACGCTTAGATAATTTAGTCTTTTATCTGCGCAAACAGCATTATCCACAAGAAGTTATAGATTATGGAGTTGAAAGAGCAAAAAAAAGAAGGACCTATTCATTTAAGGAAACCGAATAAAGTGGAATCCAAAAGCAATATAATACCTTTTGTCAGTACTTTTAATCCAAACAACTACAATATTTTTCCAATTGTAAAAGGTTGTGAAGATTACATGAAAAATAGCGACAGAATGAAATTGATTTTATCTAACAAGAAAATAATAAATTGCAAGCGTCAACCTAAAAACCTTAAACGTATTTTATGTGCGTCAAAATTTGATTCGAAAATTCAAGATACTTCTGTCACTAAATGTATGCAAAAGCGTTGCAAAACATGTGATATTATTATAGAGTGTAAAAATTATACATTCAAAAATGGTTTTAATTTCAAAATTAAAACTAATATGAATTGTACATCCAAAAATGTCATATACGCACTTATTTGTAGCAAATGCTCAGATTTTTATATTGGTCAACCAGGAATGGAATTGAGAAAGAGAGTTACATTACACCGACAACAAACCAAAACAGACCATCTCAGATATTTAACAGTAAACGAACATTGTCATATGTGTGCTAATGATAACTTTTTTTATTTTACCAATATATCAAATGTCTAATTCAGATCTTTTAAAAAGAGAAAATAAAGAGATGTATTTCATTCAACTTATGAAACCTGTGTTAAATTCAGAACGGGACAAAGGAACTTCATATTAGTTTTTATTTTGTCCTCATGTTTTTGTTAGTTTCTTCCAGAACCATTCACAATATCTTTAAGTACCATGTCATGACGTAATCTTACTATGACGTCATTGTACTATGACGTCATGTTTTACTAATGAAATAATTCAAACCCCTTAAGACCGGCATGAGCCGAGAAAGCGCTAGGGAGGAAAAAACTGTTTTATAGTTGTGTTTTCTTTATATATATATATATATATAGAGAGAGAGAGAGAGACATACTTGGTGTTCACATGAAGTCTTCTAGCTTAGCAATCAGTTACGAAAGAGAAAGCCTTATAAAGATAAAGCCGGGAAACATCATTTGTCTCGGGGAAACAAATCTTCATGTCTCCCTTCCACAAGGGCAATAAATTCAAAACGAATATGGACTCCTTTGCTATGTGCTAACAGGAACTTTCAATTAAACTGAAATCCTGTTATAAGGAAGTTGAAAAATCTACTACATGCACTATATGGTATCCAAACAAACTTCAATGATAAATCATTATTTTATAGGAAATTAATTGATACTACATTTAAATAACAGAATTACTGATTTTTCATATTAAAGGGGAAATGCGAGTCGTTTAAACCATGTTACGAATAAATGCAAACATGCAGGAAATTGACGGATCGCCAGCTGTCAATCAAACCGCATGTGATTTTATATTTTGTATTGTGTATGCTACGATGTTTGCTCTGTAGGCGTGCGTTTGTGGGCACAACGCGTGGCTATATTACACCAGGCGATCGGTCAATTGAAGACAGTCGTTATAAGGAGCGAAGAAATATTATAGAAAATGAAGAACATTCTACTATGTAATTTATAAAATACATATCGAATATAATATTTTATTTACCAATTATGTTCAATTACAAGACATTTATGATTACCATTTTTTTAAATTGTACAGCATTGTAAAGCGGTTATTTTCGCGAGGATGATATTTCCGCGATTTCGCTGAACAGTGATATGTGATCGCGAAAATTTGATCCGCGAAATTTTAAGAAATGGATGAATCATGTAAACGCTTGAAGCCATTTAGCGAAAATTTGTAACCAGTAAAATTTGATTTCCTCGTTTTGAGATCAAATCGCGAAAATTTTGAACCGAGAAAATAACCGGCTATACGGTAATTAATCCAACCATTGTCGAGATTCCGTAAATACATGTAAATTTTTGGATACTTTAAACGTTGAAATCTACATAAGTGAGATATTTACGCTAATTACGAGAAAGTCGTTTGATCGCGAAAATTTCCCCCGCGCGTAATAGTGTGTACATAATGTATGTATATTATATTTGTTGTTAAAAGTCTGAAAGTGTATCTTTCGAGAAAATAACAACACCGTGAAAGTTTTAAGCGAGGAAATCGCAAAATTAAGCACTCGCAAAAATATCCACCTTTACAGTAACTGCTTTCAATGTCCTTGTTTGAGCATGATTTAAGGATTTTATGTTACCTTATATATACTGTATGTACGATTCATGCAGGTATGAACTCTACTGTATGTACGATCTATTCAGGTATGAACTCTACAGTATGCATGATTCATGCATGTATATTCATATTTGTATAATGATAACTGAATAATATTTTTTCATATGTTCGTCTATTTTGACAGATACAGCATGTTATCAATCAAGGTCGTTTTGATTTGAAATTGTCTATTTTCAGATGAGTTATCCCAAAGATTCGCTTGGGTAGGCCTCACAGATGAGGAAACTGAGGGAAAATGGATGAATATAGATGGATCACCTTTTAATTATTCATTATGGCCGTCTCTTCAATTCAACAATAAATGTTCCCATTACGGACCGGACCCAAAAGAAGCCGACTGTGCCCATCTGAACAGCAACATTCAAACACTAAGCGATTGTCATTGCAATATTACCAAGCCTTACGTTTGTGAACTTTTACAATAATCCTGTTACATTCTGTCATTTATTAGGTCATCTGACCCGTGAGTGCGACCTATACACCAGTGCGACTTATACATGGATGAAAACCAAACTCAGAATGTTTTGAAGGGAAAAATAATGGCGGAATACGAGCATCAGAAACAAAGAAAGTATAGTAAAACTGATGGGTTCTTTTGTCATCCAAGATGTATAAATATTTCATCATGATCACAGCTGTTGTTTCTACCCGTTTCCATGGTGTACATGCTTTTGACATCAAGTTTTTCTATACAAACATCGCCCAAACTTGATGTAGTTTTTCACATTGTTTTTGTCACAAACTATTTTGTCTGAATATACAAGAATTTTGTGTCATCTAGAAGATCAGACTTGATGTAGCATATTGATTCTTTTGAGAGCTTTTGAAAAAAATTCCTCTTTCATTTTTAAGACTATTGATTTTCAACGTAGGAAGAATCTCAAAAAAACTGTTTTGAAAATGTCACGATATTCTGATATGAATACAAATAGCCATATGGCCTTCTATGCTTGTCAAACATTGAATGTGAAGGTCATAACACCGTGTGCACTCATGCATAAAACTCCGCAAGGGAAAGCTGTTATGGTCCATTGTAACAGTGAATGTTTGTGAGAATGAAGTTTATTTGAATTATCAAAGAAGATGCATATTGTGATTGTTTAAGGTGTCTCAGTCATGTATGTTGTATTGCATCACAAAGTTTGAAAAGATGAATATTTGCACGAAAGTGCTTATGACAGCTATGATGTTATGTAAAATGTGTAAAATTATGTTGAACGAGAGTCATGCGAGGTTGATATGAATGATTGTGATAATGCATGTGCGAGTATGTGATCATGGTCATAGTAATGTGCGAATATGTGTTTAGTGTAATGCAACGTGTGAATAAAGCTTTAATTATGTGATGTCACATATGATATTTTTGTTGGGGATACAAATTTGTTATGACACCGGCACTGTGTTTGAATATCTCCGAGCTTAATTTCGCTCTTAGTACACGTAGTTCAAAAACTAAACTGAGGGCCAACTATTGACTATTACGTAATAAAGTGCTGTTTTGAAACAAACAACATAAATTATTAACACTTTTTGTAGGCACCGTCGTTCGTATGTCAGCATTGCAACCGTGAGTCAGCATTGCAACCTTGAGTAGGCCACATGAGTTTAACGCTCTGTTAATAATATACAACATAGATATATATAATACCCCTATAGTATATTTAGGTACTTTTTACTGTAAGAGGTATTTTAAAGCTATATATATTCGGGAGAACGTAAAACGCCTCTGGCGACAGTCGACTTCTTTATTGGTTGTAGGCTGCTGAGTCCCATTATTCTGATAAAATATTCAATGCTGATTATGGATGCTGCAAAGAGGTATGGCGCATGTCGGCTTAAAGGTTTTTAGAATCCAAAAATATATATAAAAATATGAAGTTTCTTAATATATACGCTTCACATTCGATATACGAATGATCTTATTTGGGAAAACGTAGTTTGTAAATTGCAGACGATGATTCATTAAATGACCTCAAAATTGCACGATTTTGGTGGGGTTTTTCCAATATCAGCACATCAGAGGACCAACTTCTATGGTTTATTTTATTTAGTGTAGTAAAACACAACTTTAATCGTATTCCCAAAAAGTGGTCCTCCGATGCACTCGTACCGAAAAATTAGAAAAAAAAACGTGATTGATAAAGAATTTTAATTAAATATTGTCCAGACTGCGTATGAATTAATGCATAGCAAATCAAAGTATAACGCCTGTTTATGTAGCTCGGAGTGTTGAGACTTGGCACATTGCGCTAAAGGTTCAGTGTTCGAATTATCACCAGGCCCCGATTTCCCGAGTCAAAAACTGACTTAAATTTTTATACAAGTTACATCAGGAGAAAAACTTAAGTTTCGACTTACGTCTTCACTTTTGTTTCGAGAAACCGGGGCCAGGCTCCGATTTCTCGAAACATAAGTGCAAACTTAAGTCAAAACTTAAGTTTTTCTCCTGATGTAACTTCTATGAAATCTTTAGACTTGAGTCAGTTTTGGACTTAAGTATGTTTCGAGAAATCGGGACCAGGCTGGTCTGATTTTTATTTTTATTTTGACAAACAACATAAATCCTTAATTTTGTCATAGCAAATAGATATTTTTTGCACACCATCATCAGATGGGCTATTCAAATTACATTTTGTCTGTGGTCCGTCGTCCGCCTGTTAAAATTTTTTGTTATCGCTATTTCTCAGAAAGCGCTGAAGGGATCTTTCTCAAATTTCATATGTATGTTCCCTTAGGGCCCTTGTTATGCATATTGCATTTTTGGACCCATTGGTCAACAAGATTGCCGCCAGGCAGCTAACTTGGATTTCCATATTTAAAGTTTGTTATCGCTATTTCTCAGAAAGTGCTGAAGCGTTCTGTCTCAATTTGTATGTGCAGGTTTCACTAGGCCCCTTGTTGTGCATATTGCATTTTGGAACCGATCGCTCAACAAGATGGCGGACAGGCCACCATCTTGAATTTTGATAAGCGAATATTGTTACCGCTATTTCTCAGAAGGCACTGAAGCGTTGATGTGCAGGTTCCCCTAGACTCCTTGTCGTGCATATTGCATTTTGGGACCGATCGGTCAACAAGATGGCGGATAGGCCACCATCTTGGATTTTGATAAGCGAAGATTGTTACCGCTATTTCTCAGAAGGCACTGAAGCGTTGATGTGCAGGTTCCCCTAGACTCCTTGTCGTGCATATTGCATTTTGGGACCGATCGGTCAACAAGATGGCGGATAGGCCACCATCTTGAATTTTGATAAGCGAAGATTATTACCGCTATTTCTTAGAAAGTACTGTTCAAAGTGTTATGTCTTAAGTTTTATGTGCAGGTTCCCCTAGGACCTTAGTTGTGCATATTGCATTTAGGGATCGATTGCTCAACATGATGGCCGACAGGTAGCCATCTTGGGCTTTGTTACTGCTATATATCTCAGAAAGTACTGTAAGGGTCTTTCTCAAATTTAACATGTAGTATGTAGTAAAAGTTTGAAAGGAGAGAAAATATCCATCTTTCCTTTGTCAGACATAGATCATTCTTTGGTGGGCGCCAAGATACCTCTGGGATCTCTTGTTAATTATATGTGATATCAAATAGATAAAACCACAAATAAAGACGAATTTATCAATAATCAAAAATCAATACATTTTTACGCTACTAAATGTTTAACATAAATGTTCATACACAACGTGGAATAGTTTACGCGAGCATAATAAGGGGTCAAACACATTGGCTCTCGTTTATGACCAAAGTGGTATGATGCCAGAGCCGATGCTCAATCATAAAACACTGTGAACATGGCCATGAGTTATTATATCCCGAAATACCTAACGTCTCATCGCACATATATCGTGTGCGAGGGCTAATCGATATGTGATGAACTCTGTATTCAATACCTTGACGATTTTCATTTGCAGTCATATTATAGATATAAACACATTTTTCCAAGTCAATTTTCCTATCAAAATAGAATTGCTGAGTGAATGTGCGACCCGAATTCTGGTCCTTTTCTTTCTGCAAATTTTGGTGAATATATTTTCATCTTTAATTTATGATGAGAAGATTTTTTGCAATACATTCAGCAATTTTACTTTGATCGAATAATATACATTGAAAAGATAATGTGTTTAGTATTCCCTGATTATTGAAAGCTTTACATCGACATGATAGCACTCTTAATTGAAGAAAGCAGATAATTCTGACAAAGTAAAATGATCGAATACAGGTATTTGCATAACTGGAAAGGATATGTCTTCATATGCTACAGTAAAACAAGGCCTTAATGGCCTGTATCGTTCACCTGGTTTGTTAAGCCATGCCATGTTTTAAGTACAGATTATGTGTTTATTTCCTCAAGGGCTTTTAAATAATTGTCACGTAACTCAAATTCCCCCTTTGGACCCTAATCCTCCCTTGCCCCAATGATGTTTCCGGCCAAATTTGTTTACAATATATGTAGGACTTTATGTCTAGTAGCGTTTTTATTGAAAATTTTGACTGACAGACTGACGCCTAGCCATGTCATAAGTTCATTTCGGACCAGGTGAGCTAAATGAGTGGCGGACGGATATGATCTTATCTTGGAACACATGTCATTGTCTCATCCCCGGAAAAAGTCGGTAATGTTCAAACCGACTGATGAGTTACACAAAGGCTTTAGAGTTGGCATTTGAATGTGTGCATCCCATACTGTTAGAAGATCTTACAATGAGAAAGCATTCAGTCCGTTTGGGTACCAAGACTTCTGTCAGTTCACCAGAAGCACTAGGCGTATCTGTCGCATGCTGTTTTGGGTTGGTTTATTATAGTTACGTCCAATTAACAACCAGGGTCTTTTAAGGACGGCCTCCCGTTGATATGGTGTCTTGCGTGTTCGTGAAGTGTGAGGTGCGTGTTCTGGGAGAATGATTTATATATTCGTGTTGTATCTTTTTGTATGGTGGAATGCAGATCTTCCTAACTTTCTTCGGATATTTGTTTCTATGAATTAACGTGGGCCCATTATATCATCCCAAAGACCGAGCAACAGTAATAAGTCTAAACAATGGCAGCATCCTGTGGTTCATCCCGCCAAAGACGGTAAAACGGTCGGCTGGAACGGTTATGGCCTCGGTTTTCTAGGATGATAATGGTATGTTAAAGGGACAGACTTCACGTGTCTTAAAATAGGAGAAACAAGCAATATCATTCTGTACGTAAACTACTTTCTTTCGCGTGTTATTTATTTTCGCGAATTCCGCGATCCAAATATATTCGCGCAAGATTACCTCAGCATACTAATATCTACATCACAGATACAGATTAATTCTTAAAATCCGCGAATGTTAATCTTCGCGAACTTGTTTTGAAATGAAAATTGCGAAATTAAGTACCCGCGAAAGAAAGTAGGTTTACACTATGTGTTGTAATTTTGCCTGATCCTATTGTTAATATGCCAATAAGATGTGTTTAAACTAAGGGATATGAGAAATGATTTAATATATATTTAGACCCACTGTAGACCCCTTTTAGACGTTTTATGTGGGTCTAGATTAAAAAATCGGTAAAAGTTACTATTCATTGTGTATAATAAATATCTATGGAATTCTGAAAACCAGTAAAATATTTTTTTTAAACCCACCAAAATCATCGACGTACCTAAGAGGATTCTGCAAATCGCGAAATTTAAAGATTTTCCACCGCTGGCGGATGGTATTTTTTCTCTATCAAAAAAAGGAGTAGAGGAGTTTGTATTTTTCTTCCTTTACAAAAGTTACTTACTTTGCACCATTACCACCATTTAAAAAGTTGAACTTCTTATTTTACTTTAAGATAAAAATATTGAAAATAATTAATTGCGTCCCGAAAAAATTCTAGGCACTATGCTCAATATGGAATGAGGTACTGATTATGCACGCACCAAAAGCAAAAATGAATTATTTCATATGCATATTTGAGTTAATTAGAAACACAAAACACGATTATACATCAGTTATTGTTCAAATGATAGGTATGTTCAGATCAATTTCAGGTGATTCTTTTCTGGTCAAAAAAGAGCAAAACAATTAATTCATGTCAATAACTTGACCTGAAATTGATCTGAATTTACATGAAGATTTTTCTAGATATGAAATGTACTTCCTGTTGAATTAACCTCAATCTAACCTCTCATGACATGTATGTTGTACTGTATTCTTATTGAACAAAATATTGTTAAAACTAAATATACTTCAATTTCAGGTTTTTTTCAGATTTTTTAGACCAAAATGACCTGAAGATGTCCATTATTCATCTCTTCATTTCATCGACTACACCTTCTGTACAGATCTTAATCAAATTCAGATTATGGAGAATGTTCAAATCTATTTCTAAGTCAAAATTGATCTTAAGATAAATTGTTTACTGACGATTTTCTTAACTATCGATTGTTTGTTAACGTATCATAACCTACCATCAAACCTGACGTTAATAATTAATACAAAAATGTATATATAACGGTCGACTTTCATGACTATCTGTTTTGTCTTAGTGTAATACAGAAAACGTAAGGTACAGCATACCCCATACAAGGAATCACAGATGAACAGGCGAAGTCCGTACCAATGGTTCCTGTCCACTCTGGTTACTAGTAAGTATATATATTTACTAAAAGATTGCTAATAGTTGTTTTTTTATCCCCCGCTTTCTCCGAAACGTGGGATATTAATTTGGATTTGTCTGTCTGTCTGCCTGTCCGCCTGTCTGTAACACTTCGTTTCCGTGCAATAACTTTAACAAATGTAAACCGATTTTCTTCAAACTTGGTGACAAGGTCAAATGCCTTAAGGGCTCGGCCAAGTTAGATCGGGACTGTCGATGGACCTTATTTAGCGGAGTTATAGCCATTTGATTTACTAAAAACGTTATTTTCTGCCATTTCCGTGCAATAAGTGTAACAAATGTAAACCGATTTTCTTCAAACTTAGTAACAATGTTAAATGCCTTAATAACTCGGCCAAGTTCGATCGCGACTTTCAACGGACATTATTTAGTGGAGTTATGGCCCTTTGCTTAAATAAAAAAAGTCATTTTTGCCACTTCCGTACAATAACTGTAATAAATATTAACCGATTTTCTTCAATCTTGGTGACAAGGTCAAATGCCTTAAGAGCCTGGCCAGGTTCGATCATCTATTTCAGCGGATGTTATTTATCAGAGTTATGGTCCTTTGATTTACTACAAATGTCATTTTTCTGCAGTTTCTGTATAATAACTAACAAATGTTAAAACTAATATTGTTAAAACTTGGTAACAAAGTTAAATGCCTTAAAAGCTTAGCCAAATTCGATCGCCACTTTTGGCAGATCTTCATTAGCAGAGTTATGGCCCTTTGATTTAATTAAAAAGTCATTGTCTGCCATATCCCTGCAATAACTCTAATAAATATTAACCGATTTTCTTCAAACTTGGTAACAAGGTCAAATGCTTTAGGGCTTGGCAAAGTTCGAAATGCCACTTTTGGCCGACATTATGTAGTGGAATTATGGCCCTTTGATGTACTAAAAACGTCATTTTCTGCCATTCCCTGTGCAATAATAAATTAAATAAATTTAAACCGATTTTCTTAAATTGTTAGTATCGAAGTTAAGTGTCTTAAGAGCTCAGCCAAGTTTAATAGTCACTTTCAGCGGACATTATTTTACACAAGTTACTTCCGAATAAGACTCCAGTTTTTTTTCATATTTCAACCAAGGTTAAACCTAACCTCAATAATGTTTATGTCCTGAAAGCGGGGGATGGAAATTCCACGAAATTGCTTGTTTTTTTTTTTTTTTTTTTTTTTTTTTTTTTTTTTTTGCGGTATAAGGTTAGTTGGTTATGTTCGTCAATGTACTCGCTATCGTAAATTACAAATACGCGGTGGCAAATGTATCATCAGAAAATATAATACCTCCGACATACCACTTATATCTTTATATCGAATCAATTTTATTGAATCGTATCGTACTACGTTCTAGTAAATTCAAACTCTGGCCAAAATGATGAAATTTCTTTTAATCAATTTACTGTAGACATATTAGGAAGAAACTGGTTAAAGCTACGCCATGTTTGACCAAAGTTGACAGCGTGGTAATCTTCAAAATAAAAATGTTATGAGTTTATATTCATTGATGATATCTTTACTTTTTTACTTTTGTTTGAAAACTGTATTGGAAAATTTCAAAGTCCAATAAACGTTAAAATAATGATAAAAAGTGCATATTTTCTATTTAATTGTCTGATTTTAGTTTTTTGCGGAGCAAATTCAAAACTGTTGACGCGACACATTGTCAACTACCATTTCGAAATGACTGGTGAATCATCAAAGACACACCATGTTTTCTCAACTGTCCACTGTGCATTGCTTTGTGAAGCCGAACAGATGTGTTACATGTTTGAATATGTAGACGACACCGGCATCTGTAGCGTGTTTAAGGGAGCCCAACAGCAGAGTGGTATAGATCGATTCCCAAATGGTCCACGCATCGTCTTCAAAACCGAAAACCGTAAGCATGGTATGTGTTTAAATAAACATACGAATATTACCACATAATGTTTTTGTTATAAAATTGTTAATCGTGTCTTCAAAATTTGAAAATCAACTACATGTTTTAAATTTAGTTTTATAAACATGATAAAGAACAGTCACTTGTTTGAGAATTTCTATTTATAAAATTGTTTTAAAACAACATTAGCAGCTTCAGCATTGCTTTACTCGAGGTTTTTTAACGTCTTCTCTCTGTCCTCCTCGAGTATTTCGATCGCTTCCATTTTGGATATCGAGTTAAACATCGGCCCTGTGAGGAAGGTGCTTACCCTGCTCTGTTATCTATTTTAAATGTGTTATCTAATTCATTACGAACAAAATATTAAATTAAGATGAATATACCTGTCTGTTACCATCCATTTTGTTGTGCTTAATATTTCATGCCTAAATCTTCACTTCTTGTTAACAAAGATCTTAAAGAAAATCTTTGTTCTTTGGCCGTGATATGGCAACGCCTAAAATAAATAGTCTGGTTGCTTATGTAGGATGTATGGGGTTCCTTGGGCTTTTCCTGAAGCCACATACCAAAATGTTCAGTCATCATTACTGTATAGTTGCTTATATTTTCAGGGGTTTTAATTTCGCTAAATTAGCGTATGCATTCAAATTCGACAAATTCAATTCCACGCAACATTTATCAAATTTTTGGTTTTACGTAATATAGCCTTTCGTAAGAACGATGCTTTTAAAGACTACCGAGATGTAGGATGTATGGGGTTCCTTGGGCTTTTCCTGAAGCCACATACCAAAATGTTCAGTCATCAAATTAGCGTATGCATTCAAATTCGACAAATTCAATTCCACGCAACATTTATCAAATTTTTGGTTTTACGTAATATAGCCTTTCGTAAGAACGATGCTTTTAAAGACTACCATGAAGTTAAACAACTATACAGAATTCGAACAAAGGTTCTGTTCGTCTTTAACAGTTATTTACAGACATGTCATGTTTGATGTTATAGGATGCTGTATCGGGGGTATGATTCAGTATGATAGCACTAGCGAGTAGAGAATAGTCTGGTATCACAAATAATTATTTAGAACTAAACCGAAATCATCAAGAAAATAACTGAAATATTGACTGGGATGTAGATTAAAGCAATCTGCAGAACGTTTTAAAATCATATTATTATCTTATTTAATTTTGTTTTATCTATTTGATTTTTTTTCACTTCATTATCGGACAATTCCATACCTCGTCATATGTGTACAATGAATAGTCCCTTTTCATTTCATCGTGACAGAAACACTTCAAGGGACGCCTCAATTGTCAGACTGTGAAATGGCGGGCTTCACATTTGTTGAAGACGGACAACTCTGCTATAAAACATTCAATGATCAGCTCACTTGGTACAATGCATACGACGCCTGCCGAAACATTGGAGCAAGACTAGTAGTCCTCAAAAATACAGAGCAAGTTAAACATCTACTGACACCAAATCCAGGTATGGTATTTTATATTGTTATACCTCATGTTTATAATAACAGTGTTGTGGTTAGTTGAAACACATGCCGGAAAATAAAACATCGTGTTGTAAAACATTGTTTTCCCAGGGCAGGTGCCCTATAGTAACCGCCCATCTTTCACAAGGATTTATTTCCCCTTCCGACTGTACAACGATAACAGACGAAGTGTTAAACGGCACTTTCACTCATCACGAATTTAGGAATATTTGCCACAATATATTTACATTTTCACTGCAGTCCCAACCTCACCAAGTGCAGTTTGCATTTATATATTCTATGAACTTCAAGTTCTTATAATGACGTCATTATCACTGTGACGTAACAATTGTCGTGCCAACGATAACGGTAAATGGCTGTTCCATCCATGACAATAATGAATGATTTATTCATTAAAGATGCAAAATCCCTTATGATTGTAATCAAATGTAAATATAAGCATGAGTGCGCTTTATGTTGAATTTGCCTCTGTTCAGTTGGCATTCATATTGGCTATGAATGCCAACTGAAAGACGTTCAATGCTTTTATAATAGCGAATCGCCCGTTATTTCCGGCATAGTAGACAGTGTATGTCTCCCGTGGCAGTGTAATATGGAGGTATATTTACCCTCAGATGCAATATCCCCACCTTCAGGTAAACAACTATCACCATGCAAATGGAGTCATAAATATATACATGTACATCATCAGCACTATAGGACTAACGCTAATGAACTTCACAAAGATATAGTATGGGCGATCAGAAAACAGAACATCATTCGTATTGTCTCTCGTAACATCCGTTTTCTCGGGGATTTTTTTATTATTTATTCTGACAAATAGAATGTAAGTCCAATGACAAATGGACTATGTTCGAACTTGTTCAATAAAGACATGATATCATGACGATTGTGGTATTTTGAAAACTGAGATGCTCTACTTTTGTGTTCGATAGCGATCTAACGAAGAATTTATGGTCTTTTTATCATTTGATTTACTCACAGGCGTCTGTTTCTGATTTCGGAAAACATGGAATAGCCTTCTCTAATATATGAACAGGAGCAGACGCCTGTGATATAATATATTTACTTTATTTGATCACATTACGACAGCCCAACTGACGCGAATTCTATAATGCCAAAGCATTAGCCCCAACGTTAAGGGAAAAAAACTTCAAAAAGAAAGAGAGATACACTACACATATCAAACATAAACTCATCAGTTAATTTGGATAAAGTACTTTTTCGACCACTTTTGTTAAGAAAATAGTTTTTTTTTTTATTTTAATAAATAATGTTGTGTCCATAGTAAACGAATATAGATATAGGAATAATAGTTTGCTCGAATGATATATTAACACCATCATGGCAGAAAAACATTCTAGAAAAACATTCCATTCAATAAAATCAACTCTCCTCTTCAAATCAAAACTTTTGGTAAAGAATCAACTTGAATTACATGTATACCATACAATGATTTCACCAATCCTGGCATATGGGTCAGAAACAATATGGCGTAGTGATTTTTCCCACTAACATTATCAATGATTATAACAGTTCAAAATCTTAAACTTAACTATATACATAGAGAGAGACATACTTGGTGTTCACAATAATAGTCTTCTAGTCTAGCAATCAGATACGAGTTAGGAATATACGTTACGAAAGAGAAAGCCTTATGAAGATGATGCCGGGGAACATTATTTGTCTCGTGGAAATAATTCGTCATGTCTCCCTCACACCAGGGCAATAAATGTATAATGAGTAATTCAAAAGGAATATGGACTCCTTTGCTAGGTGCAAATAGGAATTCTTTTGTTAAACTAAATGTTATAAGTAAGTTGATCGATTTACTACATCTACTATATAGTATTCAAACTACTTAGTCACCTGCCGGTGAAACCGTAGAGGACTATAATGTTTGTTCCCGTCTGTCTGTCTGTCTGTAAGTCCGGATTTGGTTTCCCGATGATAACTTGAGAACAAATTGACGGATATTGATCAAACTTCATACAATGGTAGCAAATAAGAGAGTACAGCTTGGGATTGGATTTGGGGTCATAAGGTCAACTGTATAGGTCACTGTTACTAAAATTAGATTGTTACATAAAATATTAGTTTCCAGACGATAACTTGAGAACAAATAACGGATTTTTATAAAACTTCACACAATGACATCATATGCGACAATACAGCTTGGGATTAAATTTGGGGTCAAAAGGTCATCTACAAATGTCACTGTTACTAAAAATAGATTGTTTCAAAAAGTTTAGTTTCTGGACGATAACTTGGAAACACATCAATAGAATTTGTCCAAACTTCATAAAATGGTAACATAGGAGTAAACACAGCCTGTGATTTAATTTGGGGTCAAAAGGTCATTTAAAAAGGTCACTATTACTAAAATTAGATTGTTTCACAAACAGTCGTTTCCGGACGATAACTTGAGAACACATCAACATATTTTTTTTCAAACTTAATACAATGATAGCATAACTAAGCAATAATAACTTGCCATAGATTAGAAAATGTAATCGACGGCAGGGGACGCGTGCTGCTTGCAACACTTACTGTAGGCTTGTTTGAAAGGTAAATTATTATTTTATAAAAAAATAATTGATACTACATTTAAGTTACAGAATTACTTAACTTTTCATATTAAAGAAAAAATGCGAGTCGTTGTAACAATATTACGAATCAATGTACACAAGCTAGAAATTGAGGATGAGTCGTCATAAAAGAACGAAGATTCTGTTCATACTGTATAATATTTTATTTACCAATTAAATTTAATTACATGACACGTATGGTATTAATAATTGTACAGCATTGTATTGCGGCAATTTTCCCGGGGATGATAATTTCGCGATTTTGCGGAACGTTAATATGATCGCGAAAATTTGATCCGCGAAATTTTAACAAATGGTTGAATCATAAAAGCAATATCGCGAATATTTGAAGCTGCTAAAATTTGATTTCCTCGTTTTTACATCAAATTGTGAACACATTGGCCCACGAAAATAACCGACTATACGGATTAATCCAACCATTTTCGATATTCTGTAAATACATGTAAATATTTTGGATACTGTAAATATGGAAATTTACGCGAGTTGGGTATGTACGCTAATTACGCGAAAGCCGTTTGATCGCGAAAAGTATATTTATATTTGTATAATGATAACTGTATAATACTTTGTAATATGTTCGTCTATTTTGATTGATGCAGCATGTTTATTATGTAATTATGATATCCATAAAATTCGTTTGATTTGAAATTGTATATTTTCAGATGAGATATCCAAAACATTTGCTTGGGTAGGCCTCACAGATGAGGAAACTGAGGGAGAATGGATGAATATAGATGGATCACCTTTTAACTTTTCAATATGGCCGTCTCTTCGCTTCAGAAATAGATGTTCCCATTATGAACCGGACCCAGAAGAAGCCGACTGTGCCCATCTGAACAGTAACAAACAAACACTAAACGATTGTCATTGTAACATTACCAAGCCTTACGTTTGCGAGCTTTTACAATAATCCTGTTACATTTTGTCATTATTAGGTCATCTGACCCGACGAATTGCCGGAAATTTCTCCGACATGTTGCGATCGGAACGCTCAAGACCATATTAGCTCAAGTACGAATGTTGAGCCTGATTGCTGATTGGTCAAAAGGAAAATTGTTATTGCACGAAAGTTAATTTTCAGAATTGATAACAGTCAACGTGCCATTGATTGTCGACCTTTGTATCTGAAAAATCCCGAACAAGCATTTTTATTATGAAAATACATTACCTGACTGGTTGTGCATTCTGATCTATGATAGTTCTGGCCCATCACCCGACATGAATAGTAATCCCAATGAAGCACTATTGGTGTAGGAGCAAAATCTATGCGACATCGTACTTTCGTTACTCTAAGAGGCATTGAAACCATAGTGTTAAAATGTCCGTTCTGATTTGCAGTCTTTCTGACCTATAATCAAGATTTTTCTTCGAATTCCGGGATATAACAATATATCCCGATATTGATATTTTAACCTCGATGAAAAGAATGGTGGCCGAGTGTAGTTAAGATATCCCAATGTTTTACCACAAGACCTCCTCCTCTACGTTGTGAGTTCGCGGAATTCTGTGTTGAGCAGTTGCCAGGTACTGGCAGCTGGTTGGTGGAATGTCCACGAGTACTCACCCGCCTCCTAAACTTGGCACATTTTTAAATGACCATGGATGGGACATAACATTCTCCTATTGTTCAAACAACAATAAGCCCATAATTATATATTCAATGTATGTGAACGGAGTAAGTAACTGTCAGATCCCTGTTATATAAAGAGGAAAATGAAGCAATTCTATACAGAGATACAAATAAATTATTTCTATAAAAATCTCCATAATATAAAATATATATGCCAAACTCACAGATGCCCCACCGGCGACAGAGCATAAACGATATTCATCATTTGAACAAAAACTGGTGTTTATTAATGTAATTGTTAGCCTAATTAAAAAATTTGAAATCAACTTTAAAATCAGTATCTATATCCAAAATTGTCAGAAGGCTTTCCACGATTTTCGTAATAAAACCATTTCCTTGAACCAAAAGAGAAAGATCGCTATTCCCGGACACGCTGACGTTGATCTTTCCGAATCGCTGCATTACGATGAGGACATAACAAGCAAATTCGTGGAATTTCCATCCCCCACTTTCAGGACAGATTGTAGGTAAACATTATTGAGGTTTGGTTTAACCTTGGTTGAAACATGCCGTGGTAATCAAACCTGGCCAAGCCCTTAAGGCATTTAACTTTGTTACTAAGTTTGATGAAAATCGGTTAATATTTATTACAGTTATTGTACAGAAGTAGCAGAAAATGACTTTTTTTTATTAAATCAAAGGGCCATAACTCTGCTATTTAAGATCTGCCAAAAGTGGCGATCAAACTTGGCTAACCCCTTAAGGTATTTAACTTTGTTACCAAATTTTAACAATATTAGTTTTAACATTTGTTAGTTATTACACAGAAACTACAGAAAAATTACATTTGTAGTAAATTAAAGGGCCATAACTCTCATAAATAACATCCGCTGAAAGAGTTGATCTCACCTTGTCAGGCACTTAAGGCATTTAACCTTGTTACCAAGTTTGAAAAAAAATCGGTTAATATTTATTACAGTTATTGTACGGAAGTAGCAGAAAATGACTTTTTTATTTAAGCAAAGGGTCATTGCTCCGCTAAATAAGGTCCGTTGAAAGTCGCGATCCAACTTGGCTGAGTCCTTAAGGCATTTAACCTTGTCACTACGTTTGAAGAAAATTAGTTAGCATTTGTTACACTTATTGCATGGAAATGGCAGAAAATGACGTTTTTAGTAATTCAAAGGGCCATAACTCCGCTAAATAAGGTCCATCGACATTTGGCCGAGCCCTTAAGACATTTAACCTTGTCACCAAGTTTGAAGAAAATCGGTTTACATTTGTTACAGTTATTGTACGGAAACGAAGTGTTACAGACAGACAGACAGACAGACGGACAAACCCAAATTAATATCCCCCGTTTCGGAGAAAGCGCGGGATAATAAAGACCATAGTCGGCTATAACGACAACCATTGCTATAAGGAACTGCAACGAGAGGATAACGGCGCCATTTTTAACTCTCTTTAATTCTGCGGGAGAGAGCAGGATTGACCTAGCTTCTATGTATTTATTTCTCTCTACCTTTTTCTGCGTCAGGGCAGACTCCCCCCATTCCTTTCGTCTGCCATCGTATTTCTTAAACCGTTTTGTCATATATTTGTTGTCAAAATAATCCTTTTCCTGGTAATGCTTGACATAGATAACCGATCATATTTTTTGGTTACAATATAATATTTCATGTATATGTCGCTTTCACCAATTTTGTTATTTAATAGTTGTGGAGAGGGTTTTTATATGTTGTCATAACTTGTGCCCAATCCGTTTGTTATAAGCAATAAAATATGTTTAAATCATCGGAGAAATAAAAACAGCAACGCAATAATCAAAATATAAATTTAGATTTCTGATAATGCCGTTAATGAATTCTGTTCTACCTTGAATGTCTGCTCGAACATTTGACATGATCTGGGCCGCGGTCTGAGACGAATTGATATCTCCGTACAGATTAGAATTGGAGTTGAAGCCGAACTCAAAGAAGTTTGCTAGCGTGTAGATAATATCACGTGTTTCTCGGAGTGCTACCTTAGTGATGTCTTGAAGGACGTCTAAGACGGTGCAAAGTCCTGTTCCTGCTTTCACCACAGTACATACATATGATACGTCCAATACCTTACACAGACCACGAACAAATCGTTTATGTCAAAAGAAAGGTAGGATATTTGTCAAAAATAGTAGCACGGGCTACTTCTGGAAACCAACCCATTTCAGCGTGCGATTACATATCGTGTATCTTGAAATTGCGATAATAAATATCTAAAAAAACGCGAAATCAAGTACGAAAATGAGTTTGTTTACAGCATTTAATTCGCCTTTCATCCGTCTTATCGTAAACATTTATTATCACTACTTTTCAGAAATTATTGAAGTATATTTTCTTGAATTTCATACGATACGTGCATTTCTCAGCATGATCTCATTTTGAGATAAATCGGAAAACAACTTGGCCGACATGCAGCCATCTTTGATCTTGACAAAAGATTTGAAGTTTGCTATCACTATTTCTGATATTTTTAAATTTGATGTCATATTCCTATCAATCCTTTGCTGTATTTTGGACAAATAAAACAGGTTTTGACAATTGAGGTTTGTTATCGCTATTTCTCAGAAAGGGATTTTCTCAATTTTCATACCTATACTTATCGAGGTTCCTGCTTGTGCACATTGCATAACCATGGCAACAGGTGGCCATATTGAATTCTGATGTTGAGGTTCCTCCTGATTATTAAAAGTTTTATGTCAGAGGGAAAGAAGAGAAAAGTTGACTAAGAAGTGTCTTTTCATTTCTGACAAAGATAATACAATGGGAGATTTCTATGGAGAATTTGAAGTTGGGGAATTCATTAAAGTTGAGGAATGATTACAAAACTGGGCTCTACTGCTTTACATATTATACATTCAACGGTAAGCTCATAAAAACGAAATGTTAGGTAATAGTTATCTTAGACGATATAATTAAACTACTTTTCTTTTAATTTTATTTTCATTAAATAATTATTTCTGTACTATAATATGTCGGATGAGTGATTATTGAATCTTAATACCATATTTACCTTGTTTTTTGGTTTACACTTTGACGTCATATGCATAGTGTGATCACATTGCCACGGCAATGACCAATCACAAGCCCCTTTTCTACGTCGTTGCCACCGACACTATCAATCAAAGCCGCCAGAAATGGCGTCTATCCCTGTGTTTATTCCGCCTCCTATGGCTTTTGATACCAGATCTAGATTTAATGATAAACATTCAGGAATGAGGCGGGATCGGATTGTGGATGTACATTCCGCGTTTTCCAGGAAGAAAGGAAAGCACCGGATACATTATGTACATTGAACAGGTTTGTCAACATCTAAATTAGATACATGTGCTTAGGTTATATACTATTTTTAAAATAAACTTCAATAAGACAGTTGCAGTACGTGTGTGCTTGTGTCCATTGAGAGTGTCGTTCACTAATTATAAATTATAAAGCGCTCCGCCCTAACCATCATCCCAATACTCATTCGGCTTGGTGTATTGATATTGTCAATAACAAGTAAATATATCAAATTTTACTCGATAACTAAGGAATAACGATCTGCAAAACAAAATACCATATGTCCTTTCCCGAACACAGTTTTAAGTCAATATTGCATCACTCATGGAAATACCAGGTTAAGTAGTTGCCAAAACAGTTCTTACAGTTTAAAATCTTGCATTGGAACAGTGGTATTAATTTGGACATGGCATGGACATATACGAAGTTAATCGTATACTGTTAATGAAACCATAGTCGTTATTTCCTAATCACACATATAATCTCAATCATAGAATTACTATAATTGGTATTACTTAGGAGTTAAAAATAGCTTTAAATTAAGGATACATATACTGAAGTATATTGTAAGATTCAAATATTATAACAAAGGTATTCATGCAAAGTATTATAAAACAAAACTTGATTTTATTGATATACTTTGTGTCGTTTTGATAAAGGATTTGAATTACCTGCAAGATAGTTTTTGTTTTTGTTTTGTTGTTATACGCGTCATGAACACCAATGGTGATCTGTTTATGTTATTGTAATCCATGTATTTTACTTTGTCTTGGTGTCATCTAAATATAAAAATGAAAATTAATAATACTGAAATATACCCGTGCAGTTTTGGAAGTCCGGAAATGGAAACCTGAAGTCGTATCCGTTTATTACGATCAACCTACGGGTCCTGGGTGTTTAGTGCTTGTGTTGTTTGGTGCGTTAATATGAATCTTCTAAGACACAAGATGGCTTTACAAGCTTAAAACGAAAGACACGCAAAGTCAAAGGACGACAGATGAAATATCAAAAAAGTGACACCTCGCAAATTATAGTGACACAGAGTAGATTATACTTAGATAGTCCGCTAAAACTTGCCTATATCATTAGGCTTTTTATTTATTTATTTTTACCAAATATAAGGATATATATTAGGCAAAAAAACTTATAATATAGGCAGGTTTAGCGGACTAGATTCTATTCAGTCATCTAAATAGAAAAAACCACCTTACCTAGATATGAGATTATTGTTCCAAAATTTCAACCCAGAGTAAATGTACAATCTACTGACACATGTATACTCTTGTTGGAACGATATATAGAGAAATAAAACTTCCCGTCAAGATAGACTTTAAGAAGACAAAATGCTTTTTCTATCATTGCGACTTTTATGCCTTATAATATGAGGTGCTGTTTTTATATCAATTCATTTTTTCACATATATGTATAATTCGATTTTTGCACATGAAAAAATTCCGTAACGTAAGAAAGGTCCGTCAATCTATTCTCAAATCCCCTTAGGTACATGTGGGACTTATCATGAGATTTTCATACACTTTGTACTAAACATTAACGCATAATTATCAGGTACATGTACAGGTAGAAAACAGATCTATACTTTTGATTTTAATAAATCTAGTTAATCAGTGCAATACCAAGCATTATCAAACATCATTTTCGGGGCTAAACAATTCCTTAAAAATATTTTCCGTCGGGGGGCTTTGCCCCCCTGAACCCCCTTACCAGGGCGCTGCCCTGGACCCGCCGCTGGGGGCTTAGGCTTAGGCCCCTCGCCTGGGCTTGCACATATAAAAGACTCTAGCTACGCCCCTGCTGTGGCTTTTGATACCAGATCTAGAGTTAATGATAAACATTCAGGAATGCCTCGGGATCGGATTGTGGATGTACATCCCGCGTTTTCCAGGAAGAAAGGAAAGCACAGGATACATTATGTACATTGAACAGGTTGGTCAACATCTAAATTAGATACATGTGCTTAGGTTATATACTATTTTAAAATAAACTTCAATAAGACAGTTGCAGTACGTGTGTGCTTGTGTCCATTGAGAGTGTCGTTCACTAATTATAAATTATAAAACGCTCCGCCCTAACCATCATCCCAATACTCATTCTTATTTTTCTTTCGAGGGATGACAATTTCAAGATAATCGAGAAATTTGTATCCTCGATCGAAATACTGAGAAATTATCTTATTTGTATTATATGACTCTTTCATATTTGGATATGAAGAATTAGGATATTCTATCCAAGGTTCATAAAATGTAGTAAACCCCAGCCTAGCCGAGGGTTTCATATTTTCTGATCCCGAAGGTAGAATATCCCTAATCTATATTCACATGTGAAAGAGTACTTTTCTCTCATACCTCGACATTTTATTACAATTTCGCTAAAGAGTATACAATCCCTACCATGAATTTATCCAATACCAGAGACTAGACAGCCAATCATGACAGAGGAAACACAGACACACATGTAGGACAAAAGTCACGAGGAATAAAGTATAGAGCCATACAAAGGTTACAGTACAGGAACATTATACACATTGGGAAACCAGCTTAACTTATGCACGTGCATAAATATTTACATCGTCCGACACACTTAAAGCTTATACTAAGGAAGAACGAATTTTTATTATGTTCTTAATGGCCAGGTTCAACCTTTGGGCTAAAAATCATCCCGGGACGTGGTTTTACCTCCAAACTCGGAATATATCTGCATCTATTTTTTGTAGTAAAAACGTAGTAAAACAAGTCACGTGCTTATACCTCATTCATTCCATTGGCCGAAATATAGAATTGCATCATGGGTAACTAGTGATCACGTGATTGTGTGTTTACTTCCAAATATAGTAATAGTTTGCTTGCCATTATTTCGGAAAATTTATTTATTTGAAAATATTTAGACTCCAAAATGTTATTAATGTTGCATTCATACAATTTCAAATTGCACATATGTACTGTTTTATTTTAAATAATGGACTGAAATGAGAAATAAAACTGCCATTTCCACGTTATATATATAAATGATATAATGCAAATTGCCCTATTCAAAATGGTATAACCGCTAAATTTAGGATCAGCGAAGATCGGCTACTCCCGGCTAAATTCGTCGAATTCTAAATTTATATTCATAATTACTTGCTTTAGGTTTCAGAATAGATACATATAACACAAAAAAAATAAGATATTCGTCAAAAGGCCGAATTATACGCTAAATACCAGGTCAGAAAAATCACTATATTTGGAAGTAAACACACACTCTGACACTCATCATGTGATCACTAGTCACCCGTAACACAATTCCATATCTATTTCGGCCAATGGCAAGAATGAGGTATAAGCACGTGACTTGTTTTACTACGTTTTACTACAAAGAACGTGTGTTTTGTATCATTTTATAAAGGGAAAATCCCTGCGGATCGTGGTTTCATTTCCAACATTTGAAATTGCTAAGCAATATTATCATATCATTGTTTAATTTCCATATTCTTTCCAACCAAATGGTTAAGCTTCCGCGTAATTACTTTGCACAGGCGTTTGACACCATGCACGAGGCCCGCGGTCTTTTACTCCTATCTGACACTATCAGACTATCGTCAAAGACGAACTTAAAGAATTTGCTAACATTTCTGGTTTAATAATGATTGTAGAAAAAAAAATCAGGTTATATAGATTGGGAGTAAGAAGTGTAGTGAGGATTATTATTTACCTGAGCTAAATCTTCAGTGGGGAAAAGAAAAGTTTACATTGTGAGGAATTGATTTTAGTGTAAATCTTCATGAGATCCTTAAACTTAATTTTGACAAAAAGCTAATTAAACTCAAATCACTGATTAAGATTTGGAATAGGAGGTCATTAACACCTATCAGAAAAATTAATATTATAAATTTTTTACTCATATCTCAATTTAGCCACCTATTTATATCACTTCCTAACCCTGATGATAAATTTATCAAGAAACTTAACACACTTTTATATTAATTTCTGTAGAATGGAAAACCAGGTAAGATTAAAATGGAAGTGATTGTTCAAAATTATTTTAATGGTGGTTGGAAATTGACCACTATTAGTGCTTTTATTAACTCTCTAAAACTTACTTGGATTAGAAGACTCTATAAGAGTGATGAGAAATGGCAGATTATATATAAAAAAAAACTTTTGTTGATTTCAGACCGTCTTGCAAGTTGTGGTTCAGAATATATTCAGGTGTGTATGAACATGCAGGTGTTCAAATAAATTCTGGATAGATGTTTTCAAATCGTGGTACATTCTCAATACAAAATATCATGATGATTTCTTACAATATATTGAAACAAGGATTTATAAGTGTACGTATACGTCCTTGATTGAAAGTTCCTATTTGGTATAATAATGTAATTAAAATTGGTGGAAAAGACATTTTTTCTATAGGACCGGCTATCAGAAAAACCCATCTGTATTGTGAATGATATATACAACTGTATATATTTTAGACATATTTATTTGCTGATTTTATTCAAAAGGTTGCCATTGGTTGCATCTTGAGCGTGAACATCATACAAAAATGTACAATAATATGTTTCATAAAATTGTTCATGATCTCTTTCCTCAGCTTTTCCCCAAAATAACGGAATACATATTTATGGTTTCAACAGTTTATTTGGTTTCCTCAGATACACGAAATATTATACAATATGAGGTATAATACATGTACACATGTGTTGTCAATAACTTTCGACCTATCGCGCTTCTCGAACCTGTGCATATAAAATTCGTTCTTGTCTCCTGTACTTACTTGTAGTCGTCTCTGGATTTTTTTTCATATCTGTTGAAACGTAGATTCAAAACATCTTTAAATGGTTCTGCCATTAGAGTGCCCTATTATTATTAATAAAAAATTCTGCTGTTTACTTTAATTTTCGGAGGCATTTTATCAAGAAATAATTACGCAAGCTTCAGTCACAGTTAAGGGAGCATAAATGCACATATTGTACCTGGTGTAAATATATATATAGTGCATACATGTACATGTCACAAAATCAATCAGCTTTAATTCGAAAGCTTCAAATGTATGACTTCGACAAACATGATCAAATATAACATCAAATGTTATTAAAATGAAACGATATGCGGTATCAGAGTATTGTAAATCATTGATGACACATATTCGTTTTAAAAAGTACATGTAATTCAAAACATTTCTACACTCTAACCAGAAAAAAAAGCTAACAAGGCTTTAAAGTAGAACGCGTTCACGCCAAAAATGGGGAAATCCCCTCGATCTCTGTCATATGGACGCTCTCGATATTAAACATACAGTCGACAAACGGTCAGCTGACGTCGGTCTCGATCTAAAACAGGAAGTCCGATTCAACCCTTGCCAAGAGAGCAGGAAGTTAGCATTTTTGGGATGTTTTTTCTCGCTGAGGTAAAACCCATTTTGTACCAAATAGCATATCTTTATATTGAATATAAGCTTGATTCGCTACACATTCAGTTTCTGCCTATTTCATAATTCATTTGGCTTGTAGACTCACATTTTCCCATGTACCCCAGTCATCGTTGATGTCATTGAAGAACACCAGTGGTATCAGAAACTGCACGTGTGTTTACTAGTTTATACCAACCTTCAAACGATGATTAGTGGTAAATTATTTGATATCATAAATGACCTTATCTCATATCGACCAAAGGTGTACACCACATATGTATTTCCAATAGCGTCGGTAATTCACATCGTGTATTCATCTAGACATATTCCAATGGGTGTGGACCTCTTTATAAATGATTCGTCATGACGTTTATAAACTAAGATGTATACTATGTGGAATACCCATATACAAGTACATTCAAATCTCATATCCAAAAGACAAAGGTTCATTTCATTGACATGTATAGTATATGACCTCTAGTAGCAGCCCTTAATTTAAAAGATTATACTACTTTCGTTTTCATTATGTCATCTGACCCGAATGGTCAAGAGGTCATTTGACCCGAAGTATCATAATGAGCTATCTACCCGGTATATAACCGTCATGCGTCATCTGTTGTCATGCGCCACATATGCATGTTGTGCACTGTCTTGTAAACTTTTCATTCAGATGACTTGTTTAGTTGATAATCATGTCATGGAAAACAATAGCTTATGCATTCTGCCCTTGTATATTACAGAGTTATCTACCCTTTGGCCTTGCATGTAGGCACCAATTTGTATTGTGACATCATCATAGATGTTATATCAATACATGTAGGATTATTTGGCCTATTACGTGAACATAAATCCCTATAATAATTATAACCAGTGCTCCAGTTAAGACGACTATAATCATTAAACTCTGTCTATTACCACTAGAAATTGTATGAACAGGTACTGATTACCCCAACAAATATTTGTATCATTATGAATGCTTACATCCAGAAATAAAACCAGAAGAATCTGCAGTAACATGTCATTGGTTACTTTACACTGTAATATAATATCCTATTAACAGCCAGAGTCATATAAGGATTTGCCAGGTTTGTTGGTGGAGGAAAGCCAGAGTACCCAGAGAAAAACCATCGACCAGCGGTCAGTACCTGGCAACTGCCTCACATTGAATTCGAACTCGCGACCAAGAGGTGGAAGTCTTGTAGTAATATGTCGAGACATCTTAGTATTACTTTTTACAACATATATCTCTGTTAAGTTTTTAGTTAGCACACAAGTCAGAGTTGTACACGTCTCTTTTCAAAAGTATGAGTATAATTACCCATCTCTCCAAAAATTATCGTGAGCACTGCCTATATATATGTAGTAATATTGCTGATACATGGTAGGTTGTACATGTATATGTACATGTACAACTTTGTATTTACTATTCAGAGATTTAGTCTTTAGCTGTTCAAAATTGGAAGCATTAATTTCCATAAAATCATATTGGCAAACACAGAAGAATGGACAAAGTTAAACAAAGCATTTAATATTTGAAATACTTGATGATATATGGTATAAGGAGTTATGTTTCAGAAAATATAATGTATGAAGTATCTGTTCAGGGCATCCAGTTGACCCTTGATTTTTAGTATTTCAGAAGTCAAATAACAATTTCTCAGAAAAAACTTCAAACCTATGACAAGTAGACAGGTGCTTGAAGCCAAAGAGTAAAAATAAATTTTTGAGAGTCAAAAACATACTCTCAAGGGTCTACTGGATGTCCTGTTGTTGAAAGTCTTAAGATGGTAGATCAATTTATAACTAAAATTTAGACATTAGAATATTAATCAATACACATTGTATTAATTATGATGTAACAACTGTTCCATGATCAGATGGCACAATGGTTAAATACATCTTGTCCGAGAATACAGGCATCAGTATATACATGATACCATTTTATGAGAGTTTTATTGTACACTGAGTAATAAAGTGTAAACTGTCCGTGTGATTGACAAGTGACCTGAACGTATATACCTATGTGACAGAGCATATAAAGTTGACCCACAAGTTTTACCAAAAGTCATGTGTGTATGTACTTTCTCTGAGAAATTTGGAGGAGCTGCGGTGGTAAAGATGTCTCAACATATTGCCACAAGCACTCCACCTCTGGGTCACGAGTTTGAATCCCATGTGGGGCATGCGCAGTTGCCAGGTACTGACCGCTGATCGGTGGTTTTTCTCTGGTCACTCCGGCTTTCCTCCACCAACAGATCTGGCACGTCCTTGCATGACCCTGGTTGTTAATAGGACATTAAACGTAAACCCTGAGAAATTTAGGTGGTCAAAATCTGTCATACACAGTTCTCTTAAATCCAAAGTACATGTATAGAGCTCTAGACAGATATCTACGAATAGAATTAAAGAACATACTCAAAACAATAAGGTCCCAGGTTGGTTAAAAAGTTGAACAAAGAAAGGACACCCTATAGGACCAACTTCGGCTAATCTTTCACAAAGTTATTGCACAGATTAAGTCATTAATCAAATTACAAAAGAAATCAAATAAAGAAACCTAAACGGTTTTTATAGTTTCAGTTTGTATTAAATCAAAATATGTGAAATTGAGGCCTTAAAAAGGGGGAGGGGCGATTGGGTTACTTATGGGGTGGAATCGGTAATTAATTTCTGATGTTTTGTCTTTGTAGTCAATTCAGCTGAATTTCTGAAAATCATGTTATTATGGTTTTATAAGGTATTAAGTAATTATATTTATTCACCCCTAAAGACACATTTGAACTCTCCTGTAACTAAAGTTGGAACGTTTCATTATAATATTACAGGAGTAAAACATGGATTAAGTTTCAATTTGGGAACCAGTTTCTGTAATATCAGTTACATACATGTATACAGTAAAAGAACATTTCAAGTTATTTATAAAAATGATTGTATTTCAAATTTGCATATTTGAGATCTTATTTACCATATATTGTTGTAGTTATCTCTCTTTATACATTAACCTTTAATACAGTTTGGATGATAAAGACTGTGTGCTTTTAATGGAAAGTAGGTACCTGGTATTGTACATAATTAATGGTTGAGTTTAATATTTTTGTATTTTTCAGGTACACCATCATACTGGAGTGTAACATCTAAGATTTATTGATTGGTCATTCAGGTAAGTGAGTCGAAAATATATACTCTTACATTTTAATAGTGTAAAGGATTTGTTTAAAGGCCCACTACCTTTCCGAGATGTTTCGAGATGTTTGATGCTTAAAATGGGAATGTAAAACAAGACTGATTATTTAATAAAGTGGCAAAGGAAAGGTAGTGTGGCTTTAACAGAAAAAGTGATAATTTCATATTATCTTAATTGTGAATTTTACAGGTAATTTTTATTGTACCATCATCAGATGGTGGGTATTCAAAACCACTGTTTGTCTGTGATTTGTCATCCATAAGAAAAAAAAATCATATTTTTCAATATTAAAAGAAATCTCTATTTTTCAACATTAAGAGGAATTTCTATTTCTCATTATTAAGATAAATCTCTATTTCTCAAATGTGTTCAAATTAATAATCTTGACTGTCATTCAAGACCAGAGAGATAAAATAGGCTAAAATCTTTAAACGACTTTTTTTCGACAACTTAGATGTACATGTGTAGAGACCAGATAATGGACTTACAGTAAGCTGAGATGAAAGGCTACCGAGTTTGTTAACATTAATGACCTTGACCTTCATTGTTACATGCTTTTCTGCTGCAACACCACATTAACAGTCTATAATAATAGAGGGTACAATAACATTTCAAGATGCTTTTACATAATGGATTTAATAAACTTACCTTTCTTTGTCTTAATAAATTTACCTTCTTTGTCCCAATAAACTTACCTTTCTTTGTCTTAATAAATTTACCTTCTTTGTCCCAATAAACTTACCTTTCTTTGTCTTAATAAATTTACCTTCTTTGTCCCAATAAACTTATCTTTCTTTGTCTTAATAAATTTACCTTCTTTGTCCCAATAAACTTATCTTTCTTTGTCTTAATAAATTTACCTTCTTTGTCCCAATAAACTTATCTTTCTTTGTCTTAATAAAATTACCTTTCTTTGTCCCAATAAACTTACCTTTCTTTGTCTTAATAAGCTTTAATTACCTTCTTTGTCCCATCGTCGATCTTCAAGAGTATATATCTATCCCTGGACTGTGCCATAGCAACACAGAAGGCCATGCATGTATATGACGATTTGTGTATGAAATGATATAATATAGTTTGAATGGTCTTTGATGTCGCTGGGCATGAAGGAGTGGGACGACTGGTTTACCACTTGTCAGTATATTGTAATCGGGTCGGGTGTTTTGTTTGATATCTTTGTGGTATGATTCAATGAGATAACACTATAAAAATGGCTAAATTTACACTATAACAGGGAAACACAACATGAATATACCGAAGCCTCCCAAAAAATAATACATAAACAGGCAAAAGATTGCACACAGAAGAGGCCGTTTAATGGATAACGGGACAGTATGTTGGCTTTGAATTGGACATGGATGATTCGTTGTCTTCGCAAGAAGTCTCCATAGTTCCGTGTTTTGTCAGGAATACCTTCAGCTATGACATAGTCGAGGGTGGCATATATAACAACAGCGAAAGTAACCCTAAAGTTTTGAAAATGTCGCTAAACATACAAGTAAACGGGAATGTTGTTATATATCATGAGAGGTAACTCAAGATGGAATTTAATATTGTCTGTGTAAGAAACATTGCAACTCTTTCGTGTCATACTGCAAACCAACTAATTTTTGTGTGCGATTTAATTTTCGCGTATATTATCATTCTTGGCGATTCCTCGGTGATTAGAAATAGCGCAGATTAGCGATAGCTGCTGCGAAAATGCCTCAAATACGGATTCATTAGAACAATACAAGTTGATGACTATTAACTTGCGAAATTTTAACACACTGAAACAACTGATATGCAAGAAAACGCAAAAATAAAAATTCTCGCGAAAATAAGTTGTTAGTGTTGCTATAGCGTAACATATAACATTTGAGTAATGGCTTATGATTCTATGGGAACAAATAGCTACACGGGTTCGTCTTGGCATTCAGATGTAGAAACGAAATATAAAATTTAAAAAATGACGTCTAAGGTTATTGGTAATTAGATAAACTACTCTTGTATACACAATGCCGTTTGATAAAAAATAAACTGTATTAAGGAATTTATTCCGGATTAGATTTCAAGATAATTGCGAGCATCGGCGACGACCCATTTAAACCCATTTGATTTATTATACGCTACGTAAACGTACGTTACGTCAATGCATCTCTGACGATGGAACATAAGCCAATTTTTTACACGTGATGCCAACAATTAAACATGCTCCACCGACGACAGAAACGATACTCATCTTTTAACAATAATTGATGTTTAATCGTGTATATATATGACTTATTATCACAAAAAAATAACAAACAATAATTTGTTTTGATTTTGGTGCATGCGCAATCAGTAATTCATTCCATATAGGACATACATGTAGTGCCACGGATTTTTTTTCGGACGCAATTTATTATTTCTAATATTTTTTCTTGAAGTAAAATTAGAAGCTAAATTTTTTCAATGGTGGCCATGGTGTAAAGTAAGTAACTTTTGTTGTAACTGAAAAACATACTAATTCATATGCTCATGTTTTTGATTGAGAAAAATACCATTTTTCAGCGGTGGAACATCTTTGACCAACGGCGATACATTTCTTTTAGTAATCATTTGCGAGTTAAGATTCACGTAAAAAGCTTTATGACGCGAGTGTTTCTTGTAATGCGATGGAGTTAAAAAAGTACCGATACCCTTCAAATTTCTAAATGCGAAAAAGGCGAAGCTTGACATTTTGATAAATATATTTGAATACAAAAGTTACCAACATAACGGAAAACGTTTGCGGAAAAAGACCATTCGAGATGCCAATAATAAATCTGGCTCCAGTTTCCTGAACATACCTTAACTTAATTCTTAAACTTAAAATTCTCCATCGGAAGAAACCATTACAAAGGTTAAGGAAAGTTTCTAAACTTCAGATATTTCTCTTGAATGTTGTAATGCTTTTCTATGGAGAATTTGAAGTTAAGGAATTCCTTAAAGTTAAGGCATATTCTTAAAACTGGACCCATGTCTTATATCCGTGTTGTTTGTTTTAACTACATCGTATATCCGTTAGAATTCGATACATTATATAACGAAATAAATGATAACAGGCACAGCTAGGTAAAAAGTCTGTACCAAGAAAAATGTATTTACTAGGTCAAATTCGCAAAAACTATGATAAATCTATCTTAATTAAGTACATGTTTTATATGATGACTTGCAAATGTAAGATTTGTTACGAAGTTCATCGGAAAGGTTGCAAGTGAGTTTGGGTTAGATAATAACTCATTCTTTCCTGAAATTTCATAATGGACTAGTCTAGTCTTTGATTAAGAAGAGTCTAAATGTGCCTCCAGGGGTAAATAAGTTTAGGCTTACATCTGTATAGTAACAGACGTCTGCAATAGCCACCACATATTTGGAACTCAACATGTACAACATGGGTCAGTTGTCAGGCTATACGATATAACAACGGTTTATTACCTGGAACTCCGGCCTTTAGTACTTAATTGACACTCGCGTTATCATCAAGTAATTTAATTGATAAGACATAAATCACACATATGTAGGTATAGACAACGTAAAACGGCGAGAATGGTACCGGTTCATGAGATATTTATCTGTTCCATTTGAACAATAATCAAATATATATGGATACAAATGTTGGTAAAATTTAGACTTACCTGGAATTTTAATTTACCTTCCGAATTTCTTAAAATAGAAATACACCAAAAGCTTTACTCCAGATGAAATAGGTATTACATTGTATTTAGATTTGTTAATGTATGAGTACGTTTATAACAATTCACTCATAGAAGAAAAAATATATATCGACAAAGAAAAATCACATTTAGTTTAATTTAAAAAGTCACAAAAGTACGAACTGATAAAATAGACATGTGTAGTCAACATTGCGAACTTGAATGCTAGCCAGAAAACTTGGGTAGTTCCCCCTCTTTCTACTTCCTGGTTAGTTATATCGTCTACTTAGTTAATGCGTGGAGACTGAACGAGTGTGATCGGTTAACTAACGCTGGATAAATGGACAGGTAGGTTAACCTATGTAGGATTTAACAAGTAAAATATTACTTATATATAAGTAAGGACTAAAATAATACTTTTATATAAATTGGCAGGTAAAATACTAAATATGTTACTTGTATATTAAGGAACAGGTACAAAGGAGGTGAGATACACATATTTATTCTTGGACAAGTAAGTAGTATTAATAGTTTAAAGTAGTACTGAAATGACGACATACGTGTATAAAGAATAAACATAACATTTTATCACAGAATCCGTCTGATATTCCGTGAATATAATTGCGTATATCACTAGTGTAATACTGTATATCCTGTTGTTTTTTTAAACACATTTTGAAGTTGTATATCTTCGAAATGTAGGTTGTAGTTTTGTGATAAAAAGTATCGTAAATTTGTGTTCATTTCATATAAAGTTTTAAGATTTGCTTCTTTTTTAACTTCTGAAATGAAAACTTATCTAAGATACTATATATTTTTTAAGTTCTAATGTATTGATTTCATGAAATGATATTTTGATGATAAACTAGTTATTCTGTGAACTAACGTATTTTTCGCGTGTGATCAGATTTAGTGTATTTTAGCGAATGATCAGAATTCGCGAAAATAAATCGCCGCTAAATCGTTTCCGCTACAAATACAGTAGAGCTTTTAAAGTGTAAATCGCGATATTAGTTCGTCATGCATGAAAACGCGAAAATAGGTTACCGCGAAAATAGGTCACCACGAAAATAAGTTACCGCAAATAAAGTCACCGTGAAGCTAAATTACCAGCAAAAATAAGTTACCGCAAAAATAGGTAACCACGAAAATATGTTACCGCAAAAATAGGTCTTTACGAAAATAAGTTACTGCTAAAATAAGTTACCGGGAAAAATGGTTTACAGTAAAGATTTATTAGTGTAGTTTGCCCATTTTTCTCGTTACAGCATTACTGTATTATATTCTTTCATATCTTCTCAAACAAAATGTATGCTTATCTTGAATGGCATGTTGTACATATGGCGTCCGTTTCATACATTTCATTTTTTTACTCTATTGTCAAAACAGGATTCTTGTGTTTGTTCTCCATTATATCTTTAGGTGCTTGTAATCAGGATATGATTCTCAGTTTGTGGCTATGCTTAATTCTCTTATCAAATTTGAATCTCGTGGAACTTGAGTGATATTACCGCGTTATGCGTCATTTTTTAACCACTTTACTCTTCGTTATTTTGAACGTATTTGCGAATACATAAATTAGCAATCATTATTTCGTTCATTATAAATATCTTTTATACAATTATTTGCGAGATTTTCGAATTCAGTTTCGGGCTCTCCAGCGAAATAAAGCAAAAACTTATATCTCGGAACATAAAGTAGCCTACAGAACGTTGTTGTTTCTAGTCCACCACTGTTGTAATATACCTAAAAACTAATCATATGGACCCATTGAGCATGAAAATTAACAATAGTCTTGCTAATTATCATATCTCCGTTTTAAATCGATCAAGGGTTTTAAAGTCCTTAAACTTTTTTGGTGTGGGAAGATTTCCGAGTATATACACGTGCTTTAGTTTGTGAAGTACTTGTGTCGCTCTGGTGAGTGTTTACATTAAAGACAAGCTATATATGGACTACCTGGTATGCAGTGATATTATGTGTATTGAACTTAGTAAAGTGTTGTAATCTTGACAGTTTGTGTGGATTACTTTGAGGAAGTTGATAAGATACGGTAAAGCCAACCAATCGATTTTGTTCTAAGTATATCACTGACCAATCAAATCTGCTCTAAGTACATGTACACTGAACAGTGTAATATAACGGCCAGTAAATAATGGCATCTCTCGCAGATTAAGGTTGTATGTTGGGACCATATATTAAATGATTTCTATATACTGTAAACAAACTTGTTTTCGAGTGAAAATAAATTTCGCATAGATCACGAAGGTAATAACGAATCTCGAAAATAATGCACCGCGAATTTGTTTCAAATACAGCTATAGTAGAACCTTAGAAGTGTTGATGTCGAAAGTGAATTGTCGCGAAAAAAGTCATTGTACAAGAAAACGCGAACAAAATTTATCGCAAAAATTAGTTGGTTTGCAGTAGTATGATCAACACTTTCATATACTCGTATGTATTAAAGCAGTATTTGTCGTTGTCAAAACAAAGTCAGTAGTACTTCATCAGGCACCGAAATTTAATGTAAATTGCTTCCATTGAATGAAATGCAAAATGTTTGCTTTAATTAAAAAAGAAAAGCTCAACGAAGTTAATAGGATGGCAAATATGAAAGTTTAGTGCAAATTCCATGCACGTTTTCGTTGCGCCATTTTCACTAAGTAGCAAAAACGTAAACAACACATGATGTTAATTAGATGCAGTTTGAGGCTATTTGGTCGATACGCTAATGTGCAGTTGTGGTGCATATCGATTTATTCTGCAACATATTGATGCAATCTTTGCGTCAGTGTAACTTCCTGAAGTATGTGTTATAAACATGCGGAATATAGTATCGTGTATAATTATTTATTACTTCTATTTCCTGCTTGTGCGTTCTTCTTATTGGTGCTTTACCCGAGAACAGGATATACTAGAACATCCTTGTCGATTTGTTCCGTCTGTAATTTCGTTATTTTGTTGTTTGTAATCCATATCACTGAATAGCATGGTGTATTAAATCTTGTATAAGCGACTACCTCTATATAAAGACCACCTGGTAACTATGGCCACTCTCTTTGGGTCCCAAATGGCTATTTCCATTTTTCTTTGTCCTTTGGGTGGTCTCTATGTACAGGTTTAACTGTATATTCGTTGTGTGTTGAAGTTTTGATTGTTTTCGTGACAGCAGTATGAAATGGGCAAGAGTTCCTCTATGACAAGAAGACACAACATCAGTATACCGCAGCCTCCCATACAATCACACATACACACAATGCATTGTACACAGAGGAAGACCATCAATGATCTTAGCTGGTGATAGGTCCGATGTTTAGCCTGGTTATTATAACTAAAGTTAAAATTTGTCATTACAGAATTATTACTATTGAATATATTGTTTGTTACATAATGCATTGGATTTACCACGAAACGATTTAACAATATTTGCTTCGTTCACATCAGCCTAAACACTTTGGAACCGGAATAAACAATATTATGTAAAAAAACCATTTGTTTGCATTCGTTGTATCATATATAATATTATATATATATTATATAATGTTAAAGTGAACAGTCGGGCAAGGATGGCTAAAGTCGGTAAAAATGGTGTGAATGTATCCAGTATAATTTCTTATGAAATGGAAAAATAAAATCTCTCGTCAAATTCTGTCTGCGTACGAAGAAATTAATTTAAAGTATGGAAATTCTAAAACGTCCTCCCGGCTCACTATGTCCGTGGTTACATTTCCACGCAGCCTCGCTTTCAATGCTTTCAACTTTTCTTTACTTTAATGGTCAGAACTGGGAAACTAAGCAGAACTTGACCGTCGTATTAATATGTGAGAACTTTTGGAAGGCCAATGAACGCATTTAGACTGGTTTTCTTTGCCCGACTATTCACTTTAAAATATTGTTATATCACTTTACTAAGCATGCATGATTACTTTTACTCTGCTGTGAACCATGTTTAATGTCACCTCGTTGCGAATCGTGGTAACACATGGGTACATCATCAAGCATGTTTATAATGCTATTCTGCAGGATTGAGTCAAATAATAGATGTTTTACATTGTACAGTATTTCATAATGTTTTACCTAAGATGTTTTACATGTTTGTACAATGCGTTTAGTTATGCTTTACATGCATTGTATTTCGCAATGTTTAATGCACTGTATATTGTATTTTCTCGCATCATATTACAAGTTTTACGGACATAGCCAATGGGTGAATTGATTGATTTATGCTTGCTTACTTTTATTGATGTTGGACTGCTTTTTCTCGATGACTTTAACGTAAAAGGCTGAAAATGAGGGTTGTTTGAATTTCTACGCAATGTGAAAACCGTGTAGTTTGTTTTGTAGTTTGTGAATGTTTTGTTTGCACGTTGCTGTTGAAACTAGAGGGGACAATTATATATATCTCCACCTGTCCATCCTCGATACTTTATTACTATCACTGACGTTATATCCACCCTTAAAGATGCTCCACCGCTGACAAATGGTATTTTTCACTATCAAAAACAGGAGCAGACGATTTAGTATTTTTCTTCAGTTACAAAAGTTACTTACTTTACACCATTATCACCATTGAAAAGTTTGAACTTCTAATTTTACTTCAAGTTAAAAATATGAAAAATAATTAATTGCATCCCGAAAAAATTCCGTGACACTATATCCTATATGGAATGAAGTACTGATTGCGCATGCACCAAAGGTGAAATAAATTATTTTTTATTATTTTTTGTGTTAATTAGGCATATATGTACACGATTAAACACCAATTATTGCTCAAATGATTTATATCATTTATGCTCTGTCGGCGGTGAAGCATCTTTAATATATACGTATATGTCATAGAGTTGGGCGGTTTGATTGCAATACAATGTTAAACTATAAACACTTATTGACATTGAATGTGGAACCGAAAGGTAATATGGCAATTGATACTGCTGCCAAAAATAGACATTTTCAGTCAAGTTTTGGTTTCTATACGATAACCTAAAAAAATATGAATTCATTTTATGAAATTTAATACGCAGATTCAATTGATTTCGGAGTCCGACAGAGAACATTGTTTCGCTTCCGCGATACATAATGTTTTACATGTAAAGTGATACATTGATCCTGCACTTGTTTGCGAAGCAACTTCTATATTTTTTCTACATGTGACATGCATCTAAATTTATATGTTTGTTTTCACACAAAAAACCTTTTTTATTCTTTTTCAAACTTCCTGCTTGTATAACGTAAGTTGAACTTCCTTGTTGATTGTTGAAAACCTGTCATTATTATTTGAATTACAGGTAGAATAATGTTAGAATACAATGTAGTACTAGCGGACAATCGATACCCACAGCCACGATACTATTATACCCGGCCATTGGTCTATGTGACGTTGTGTTAGCTAACAGAACATTATCTATGTACACGTGTTAATACTGGTAATTATTCAAATTAAAGATTTTTCTTTGAGTATGACAATTGAATTTTGTCACTAGTATGAAATAACAAGTTAAACGAGACGCTATTCAGTTGTGACTAGTAAAAATAAAATAAAAATTTAAAAAAAATAAATAATAAAATCAGTACATAATTAAGATGGTTATCTGCACGTGGTATTTATAGCAAGCTTACTTATTGTTTCTGCGTGTATATTAGAAACGCCGTTGTATAATGCCCCATACGGCAATGGAGATAATGACTTATTGTAGGGCTTAGAATCGTTGGGTAAATTGGTGGATATTTCAACACTCATCGATTGTTTTAAATTTTAAATTGTCGAATGGTGTATACGTTATTGAAATATAAAATGCCCAGAGTGCTTATAAAATTCTATTGTATACCAAATAATTTTCGTGTGTGGCTAGATTTTCGCGGGATATTAGAAACCACGAGAAAAATATCTCCGCGAAAATATTATAATAAAAAAAACAATAGAGCCATATGACTTCAAATCGCAAATTTACATCGCTGCGAAAATGTCGTTAGGGATGTCAGCGCAAAACAAGGTCACCGCAAAAAAAAGTTGTTTACAGTATGTTGTACGCGTGAATTAGCTTTCAAGGAGCGTTCGAGGATTATATATAGTGTACTGTAACCGTGTAAATTTACGCGAGGGGACATTTTCGCTGTTAACGCAAAGATCGCTTGATCACGAAAATTCCTCTCGCGCGTAATATTTTGTACATGTGTAAAGTTCGTCTTTCAAAGTCTGAAAAGTGTATCTATTACGAAAATAAGAACACCGTGAAAGTTTTATTAAAGCAAATCGCGAAATTGAGCACTCGCGAAAATATTCACGTTTACAGTAATACATAAAAGTATAAACGCTTTAGCGTATTTACAATGTTTATGATCACGCCTTTATCGTGACCGCGCCCTTTCCTTTATATAAATGTATATCATTTTAACTTGTTTACCTGCAAAACCACCATTGCAGTCAAAATAAATGAAGAAATGTCCAGTACTGTAAACTAACGTATTTCTCTATATGTGGTCAAATGTCTCGAAAAAAATGGTAACTTTAAGTACAAAACAATTCTTTAGTTGAAAAACCGCAAAATTAAATCTTTGCAAAAATGTTGTTAGGCATGAAAATGCGAAATTAAGTCGCAATTAAAAGATAAGACGGCTTAAATCTTAAATTTCATAACTGTTAAGAAAGTCGTGAAAAGTACCAATACAATATTCAGATATAGGGAGGTTAGGCGTCGTAGCCGATTTTGTTTATGGACATATAATCTGAGGTTGATCTAAAGTTTTTGCACCAATGGTGAACCTTTCACGATAAACAATGACAAAGATATATTGAGAGCGCTCAGAACGATTTTATTTAGAACTGGCTAGTTCTTTAAATAATATAGTGCCAAGAAGCTGTTAACATTATATTCCGCTCTAAATGTAAACCTATTCTGTTTTGAATATTATAGAGTTATCTGTACTTGCGGGTAGGTATTGATTGCGACGTCATGTAATTGCGAGCGTAACGCCTTAATTTTCGCAGAAAACGACGTGAATTGTGCATGCGCTCACAAAATAATGAAGTCACAATGAATACCTACCCGCAAGGGAGCTATCTCTGTAAAATGCAAAGACGGAATATGTATTTTAGTTAAAATGCATTATGTAGTAATGTACCATGGATTAGGTCACAATCGTGTGTAATATACGTAATCAACAAATTGATATGGTGACAGCCCTAAAGTTTTTGCACCAATGGTGAACCTTTCACGATAAACAATGACAAAGATATATTGAGAGCGCTCAGAACGATTTTATTTGGAACTGGCTAGTTCTTTAAATAATATAGTGCCAAGAAGCTGTTAACATTATATTCCGCTCTAAATGTAATCCTTGATCATATTCTGAACTGTATTGGAGTTGTGCAGTGGCCCGTGACTTTACTTCCTGGTTAAATTACATCAGACAATATTTGGTTTATTTTTGCCTTATCTATCTCATACATACACATATACTCGAAACGATTTTTAGTCATATGATAAACACAAAAGTCAACAAATGGTTGCTTGTATATTGAAAGTAGTTCAAACGTATTTTATGCCCGTCATAAAATGGGGGAAGGGGTCCCACGCCAGCTTGTACCTCCCTGTACCGTCTTGGCGTGTTGCCTTACGCCCCTCTAGTTATACGACTCTCCCTGGTTTCATTTGAAGGCAGGAGTACTTTTGCTTCGCAGCCATTTTTAGTTCTTTAAATTTTTAGAAGAAAGTAAAGGAAATATATATATTTCTTAATCTATTTCACACTCAAGACACATTTTAACTCTTCCTGTTCTGAGAATGGAACAGTTCATTATTCAGTTTCAGAGTTGAATGTTTAACAACGCTTAAGCATTATCTCTCTTTGGTGACACAATGTGTGTTGGTAAGGATTGATTTTATTTATGTCATATGTTTGTCCAAGTATTTCTCGGATTCATTTCGACCATGACCTACGTTGCTATGAGATAATATAAATTGTTTCGTCGTCAAATGCTAATTCGGAAATAAATATGTGACATTTATTGCGATTTTAAGACTTAAGGATTTGACACAAGACAAATATACAAGTAACATGGCATTTGCAAGGAGATTAATGCCATATATGGTCAAATTCTAATATTTCTTTACGATACCAGAGTCGATGAACACAGAGAAACTTGTAACATCTGATTATTGTACATCAAACACATTTCCTTCAATTGAATGAATTGAAAATTATAACTTTGAAATTTTTGACTTTTTTTTATAAAAATTCATTAGTAATAGCTAAGTATATAAAAACCATGAAGAATTAAAGTAATGTTACAACTTCGTCATTTCAGCTACCATAAAGATGAATTTTCCCAGTTTACTGCGAGAAGTTCCAGCTTCCCGTTTGCTCAGAATGATGTGAAATTCATGGATGCGTTCGTTCAGAGGAATAATACACATGAAAGGCAACAACACGATTCATCTACCGCAATTTCTTGGCCACAAAGCGTTTCTAGTGTGAACACTGATACCAGTTATGACCAAAACAGTGACCCAGCGGGTCGACAGAACCATTTCTCACACGTGCACAGATCAGGTCAAATGGCCTCCGGAAGTGGAAGCGATTGCAGTTCTGGATTTCAGTTTAATCAACGCCGTGAGGAGGGCTATGACTACGATTTCGTTCTACCACGTGAGGACAAATATGACTGTCCAATATGTTTGTTAGTACTACGGGACCCCTACCAGACAGAGTGTGGACATCGATTCTGTCAAAACTGTATTAAGCGGTGGCTCAGGTTAGTGTGCTGGAGTATTTTCTATGTCGACTGAGTTAGAAAATAATAACTCACGAAAACCTATTCTGTTTTGAATATTATAGAGTTATCTGCACTTGCGGGTAGGTATTGATTGCGACGTCATGTAATTGCGAGCGTAACGCCTTAATTTTCGCAGAAAACGACGTGAATTGTCCATGCGCTCACAAAATAATGAAGTCACAATGAATACCTACCCGCAAGGGAGCTATCTCTGTAAAATGCAAAGACGGAATATTTATTTTAGTTAAAATGCATAATGTACCATGGATTAGGTCACAATCGTGTATAATATACGTAATCAACAAGTTGATATGGTGACAGCCCTTTCAGATAAAATGAGTATCTGTATAAAAAAAATCTGCTACTTTGCTCTGTCACAAGAAGAAAAACATAAATATATCCCACAGCCTCCCAAAACACACTATCATAAGGAGACACAACATGAACATACCACAGCCTCCCAAAACATACTGTCTTAATGAGACAACACTATCATACCACAGCCTCCTAAAAACATACTATCATAAGAAGACATAACAGGAACATACTACATCCTCCCAAAACATACAAACATTATTATATCACAGTTCCCGCAAGGTCAAACCATGCATACCATAGCCTCCCATCCTTACACATTCTACTATTAATGACAGTTTAAATTTTAAGCTACATCTGCACACACCAACCTTGTGGGATAAGTCTTACATTCAACCACGTATTGCAGTCATGGAGGAGGATTGTTTTACATTATCGGGTATGTACCGCGAGCCATGTACCCATAATAAACGGCAGTGACCGAATGGTTTGATATGCTATTTTACCGCTAGCTCATTACCTCAGGGTCGTGCGTTCGATATGAAATTCGGACATGTTATAAAATGAATTCCTCCACCAACTGAATGTGGTTCTTCTCAAATGACTATTTACATAAATAAAGTTACCAGACGTTCACAAAGAATACAAAACAAACACATTTCAAACAAAACAAACCAACAAAAAAAACACATTTTTTACATAGCCGATATACTTAAAACAAAACAGATAAATATCATATAAGACAAACAAATTTCATACGAAACAACGAAATTTCATACAAAAATAGACAAATTTCATAAAAATTCAGTGCCTTACAGCTATGACAAACCTAACCAGATTTACAATTTTTAAAATATTGTGCCTGTTAGAGAAATAGATATAGATAGCAGTATTATCTATGATTACAAATCTTTGGCAACATTCGCGACTTCCTGGTCCACATTGTAGGACAGCCATTACTACGTTTCTTCCTGGTTGGATTCTTTAAAAATATCTACCTGGGGTAGAATTTGTAAAAAAAAATATGTACATGATAGCAAGTATTTAACACGTTATCTTACAACTGTTACCTCCTGCTAGGCTCAGCTACTGATACTGCATAACCGGCTATTTTCGTGAGTAAAATAAAACAGATAAATTTCAACGGTGTCAAATTTCGTGATATGGTATTTAGGGTATGTCGATTTATCTGTTCTCCATATAACGCGGATCAAAGCGATGTCTGCGAAAATCGCGAAAATATATTTACTGCGAAAATGACTGCTTTTTCTAGAAAATGTATTCATTACTTTGCGAAACATTAAGGGTGCCTTAATTTTTAGGTCATCTGACCCGAAGGGTCAGGATGACCTATAGTCATCATGTTTCGTCCGTCGTCGTGCGCCGTCCGCCGTGCGCCGTGCGCCGTCCGCCGTGCGCCGTGCGCCGTCCGCCGTGCGTTAACTTTTCACATTTTGAACTTCTTCTCAAGTTTGACCAGTGGGATTGAGCTGAAACTTACCTGAAATGATCCTGAGATGGTCCCGACAAAGTGTTGTTATTTTTCGGGTCGATCTGAAATCCAAGATGGCCGCCACAGCCGCCATCTTGAAAACACATTTTAAACTTCTTCTCAAGTTCTACCGGTGCGATTTGGCTGAAACTTGCATGAAATGATCCTGACATGGTCCCGACAAAGTGTTGTTATTTTTCGGGTCGATCCGAAATCCAAGATGGCCGCCACAGGCGCCATCTTGAAAACACATTTTGAACTTCTTCTCAAGTTCTACCGGTGCGATTTGGCTGAAACTTGCATGAAATGATCCTGACATGGTCCCGACAAAGTGTTGTTATTTTTCGGGTCGATCCGAAATCCAAGATGGCCGCCACAGCCGCCATCTTGAAAACACATTTTAAACTTCTTCTCAAGTTCTACCAGTGCGATTTGGCTAAAAATTGCATGAAATGATCCTGTTATGGTCCCGACAAAGTGTTGTTATTTTTCGGGTCGATCCGAAATCCAAGATGGCCGCCACAGGCGCCATCTTGAAAACACATTTAGAACTTCTTCTCAAGTTCTACTAGTGCGATTTGGCTGAAACTTGCATGAAATGATCCTGACATGGTCCCGACAAAGTGTTGTTATTTTTTGGGACGAACAAAAATCCAAGATGGCCACCACAGCCGCCATCTTGAAAACACATTTTGAACTTCTTCTCAAGTTCTACCAGTGGGATTTGGCTGAAACTTGCATGAAATGATCCTGACATGGTCCCGACAAAGTGTTGTTATTTTTCGGGTCGATCCGAAATCAAAGATGGCCACCACAGCCGCCATCTTGAAAACACATTTTGAACTTCTTCTCAAGTTCTTCCAGTGGGATTTGGCTGAAACTTGCATGAAATGATCCTGACATGGTCCCGACAAAGTGTTGTTTTTTTTTGGGTCGATCTGAAATCCAAGATGGCAGCCACAGTCTCCATCTTGAAAACACATTTTGAACTTCTTCTCAAGTTCTACCGGTGCAATTTCGCTGAAACTTGCATGAAATGATCCTGACATGGTCCCAACAAAGTGTTGTTATTTTTCGGGTCAATCCGAAATCCAAGATGGCCGTCACAGCCGCCATCTTGAAAACACATTTTGAACTTATTCTCAAGTTCTACCGAAGGGATTTGGCTGAAACTTGCATGAAATGATCCTGACATGGTCCAGACAAAGTATTGTTACATCTCTGGTTGATCCCAAATCGAAGATGACTACCATGACACTATGTCTAATTAATTTCCTATATTTAAAGGCCCTTGGGCCTCTTGTTTGAAATAAAATTTGTTGAAAGAAATTGAAAATGATCCTGACATGATCCTGACAAAGTGACACCATATATAATTAATTTTACTATTGTCAAGGTAGTCAGATGACCGTTAAGGCCCTTTGGGCCTCTTGTTTTTATCCTGACAATGAGAAATTATCAAAGAAAATACTAAGGAAGAAGCGATGACTGTTTCTTTCATGACATCTCTTCTTTTTTACATTTATAAAATATGGTTTTGACATGTGGTATGAAACCTGCTAATTTAAAACTGGAGCCATACTGATTGTGTACCAATTTGCTATTGAATTTAGCATTCAGTATGATATGGTGGAAGTAGAACTCCGGTTTGCCAATCGCCAGTATACAAAAAATCTTATATTGATAATGTATTAGTTAGCTGCTGAAATAAGCTTTCAGTATGGCGGAAGTAAAACTTAACTCCGGTTTGCCAACCGCCCGTATACAAAAAAAATCATGCGATATTGATACCACTGTTTCAGTGAGACAACACTATAATTTGCACGTGATCACATTTATGTTAAAGATATCGCTCTTAATGAAGGTCGCTTTTTTAAATTCTGGAGAATCAGTTGGATAACATTTTTGCAGGTTGTTCACATGAGAAAGATGATATTTTACATTCCGGAAGTGAATATCGCCTTTCGAAAGATTCAATGAACGTTGTGTTAAATGTTTGTACGACTGTTTAAATGCCCAACGAAGTGTCATTTTACGTACATGATGAGATTTTGATCCTAATGGATGCCCTGAAATCAAACACATGTTTACCGCTGTTTGTTGCTAGGGAGACGGAGGCAGAACCACGGTGTCCAGTTGATAATGCCCCTTTGGGTGAAGGCCAAATCTTCCCTGACAACTTTGCCAAACGAGAAATCCTAGCTTTATTAGTTAAATGTCCCAATCACAAGGAAGGCTGTGATACGCAGGTGGTTCTGAAGCAGCTTCAGGTACTGAACCCTATATTCTTTAAGTAAACTCGTCCAGCTTTGTCTTTAGAAGCGTTCAAAGGTCTTTTCAGGGATGAAAAAGTAAATATCAGTATTGATGAACCTGGATATCCCTCTGGTATTCATTTTGACTGTATGACCGTTGAAGAATGATTATGCATTTGTTTAAAGATTGATTTCCACGCATTTACGCTTAAATTTTCTTAACGCAAATTTGATAAAAATGAATTGTAATTGTTATTTATCAATGATTTTGTATTCATTATTTTTTAAATAGTTTGGGTTTCAAGTTTTGTGAAATAAAATCCTGCAAATCTTGTACAATCTATGAAAAGTACAAAAAAGTGAAGTATGTTTTCGAAAAATCTCAACTTAGCGCATTTACGCTACAGCCTATCTTTGAATACATTGTATTTTCACATTGCTAGGTTTTTCATGAATATACAGTTACACACTAGCGTTTTAAAAATGATACAATGTTTCAGCTTTTAATCTCTTTGCTGTTGTGCAATATATGTACAAAAATAAACAGTTTGGTGAATGCATGTTTGTTAGACTGTTGCCAAATACGTTGGGCAATGATAGGATTATTCTAGATATTTATAAAAATTGATTTGGTTAAATGCTGTATGTGTTTTTTAATAAGTATATATGTGTATTATTTCGATTTTATTCAAATGTGTTGGTTTGTTTTGATTTTAGAAACACCTGGAAATTTGTGAATTTGCGTGTGTCCCCTGTCCAAATCGATGTAGCCATATTTTGCTTAGAAAAGACCTAAACAATCATTTAGAGGACGTTTGTCATTTAAGGACAGTGAAGTGCCCGACCTGCCATACCGAATTACAGGCAGAATATTTACAGGTATGGACTGTTTTGTTTAATGCCGCAGCCTTTCAAAATATACATACATTCACACACGCAACAAATGCTTACAGGAGAGGCTGTCCTTACATGAAATCAGCTGCTAATAGGACCTTAAAGCTCAATCAAGCAACTAAAAAAAAGAGGAAAAATTAGTTATTGATAATTAAGACTTTTCTAGGAGACACTGCTAATAAGAAAGGTATATATTTTAGCAATACTCGCGCCATACATATTGCTCTGAAATATGATTGCTATAATTTTATCTATTAAGATCGTAATTTGCAGCTTTTCCTACATGTACCTATCTTTAGCGACTAGTGATTTCGATGAAAAACAGAAAACTTCTCTTTGTTTTAGAATCATGTGGATATATGTCCGTTGGCGAACGTAGAATGCCAATTTTGTGGAAACGATGGATTGATTCGAGAACAGGTATGCTTTGTTTTGATAAAGATTTATACGTTGGTATGTGTATACTATAAAGCTACTTACAACTTATTGCTGTTTGCGTGCGATTTAATTTCTCATATTCCACATTCTTATCAAAATCGCGAATATCAATCTACGCAAAAATGAGGCAAGTATTGGTACAGTAGAACCATATGACTGGATCTCTATATTAAGTCGTCGTGAAAAAGTGAAAAATAGTTAGCTCACATTGGTTTATTAGGACTTAACAACAATTAATATAACTTTTGTTTTATCAATTCTCTAAATAGTTTTCAATCTCCATGTGCACGTGTTTATCAAAAATATCGATCACCATTCAAAATTTGATAGCAGATCATTAAATTGAAACGAAAGATAAAAGAATTAAAATAATTGCAAATAATTGCAATATGAAAAAATCACATACATAAAATGCTAGCTCAAGATTCCTTTACGATTTTATAGATTTGTCTTAAGAAAGTGACGTTAATTTTGATTTTATGTGCATTTTTATGAAAGATAAATATTTGGAAGATTCAAAGACTAGGAAAATATGAGATCGCCAAATTGATATGAATGAATTATGTTAACTTACGTATCCCTACGGAATGTAATGAGCAACTAATGATATGAATCGGCAGAATATATTTCATCTGGAAGGATACATTAGTGTCCTATATTGTTGGACAGCATTTATTAATTATATTTAATTATAATTATATAAATAATTATTGTTTGTTTTGCCATTAAAGAAAGACAATAAATGGAGCAAAACTTGAATAAAAATCATTTTAACATTATCAAGTTTTAGATGAAGTGGAATTGCCCTAATCGCCTTTTTGATAAATCAGTTCAAAGTCACATTGAATGCGATAGCGATGAAATTTTAATATCCTATTTCTTCCAACCATGGTTAAGGTTAATCAGGAATTTTAAACGCTCTAAAAGATATTATAGTGTAATTTAACAAAGAATAACAAATGAGTTAGTTAAATCTAGTAATTAGAATTTCGTCCAATAAAAATTGCCCGATTATACCTGACCAAAGGTGAAAAAAACGTTGATTGCGTAATTTGATAATTCTTTTGAAACGTAATGCTCCCTATTGTCTCAAATTTAGTTGTGGTCTAACGGTTACAAACTCAAAACCAGCAATGCGGAAATCTTATCTTTTCTTGTCATATTGAACAATGCATTACAATAAGGCGTTTTTGTCCTACTCCGTTATAAAAACACTGCAATAAATCCTGATAATTAATACTGTATTGTGAAGGGAGCAAGTTGATTTGATAATGCAAAACGTCAATGGGGTAGGGTTAGAGTTTATTGTTTAATAACATAGCCTTATTTTGTGTGAATTTTCTTTTTTTAAGGTAACAGTTTTAATTTTATTTAACTTTTTTTGCAGCTTCAGAGACACCTGAGCAACGATTGCCCAAAGGCAGTTATTGACTGTGATTTTAGAGAGCTAGGTTGTAAGGAAACGGTAAGTAATCTTAAAAATTACAAAATTTACTTATGGTATTCAGAAACATATATACATAGAGATTGGAAACTCCTTCTTTGTCTATGTTGACAGGCAGAGGGACCTCCGGTTTATAGGCATTTTCCCTTGGCTAACTACTTTTAAGTGTATTCTTTTAAACATGATATTTTTGCATCATCACAAAGTTTAAACATTATATCATGGTTTGATGTGATCAGTTTTCCCAATTTATGTTATCTAATATGATTTTTGAAAGTATGAAAATAAGCAACTTTACCTGGTTTTTCGAAAATTATGCATTCAAAACCGGAAGTGCATTTTGTTTTATTAATATATAAGTTAAAATATTATTTTTTCTTTCCAAAATCGTACTCAAACCATCTGAAAATTACTTAACTTTTATAACATATCAAAGTTATTCTGCTGTATTTAACTATTTAAGAGTTTATCTAAAAGCCCCTAGGGACATACAGAGGTACATCTGCCGATCGTGAAAATGGCGAAGTTGCCAATCTCTATGTATATATGTTTCTGTGGTATTACTGTGTAGTTGCTGTAATCACGACGGTCTAAAGATGCTGCACTGCCGACCAATGGTATTTTTTCTCTCTTAAAAATAGGAAAGGAGCAGACAATTTAGTATTTTTTTCTTCATTTATAAAAGGAAAAGTAAAAGTTACTTTACACCATTACAACAATTGTAAAGCTTGAGCTCTTAATTTTACTTCAAGATAAAAATATTTAAAAAAAAATGATTGCATCCTTTAAAACAGCATTGACACCATGTTGCAGACACCAAAAACAATATCTATTGTTATTATTTTTGTGTTAATTAGACATATATATACACGATTAAACCCCAATTATTGTTGATGAGTACCGTTTATGAATATCACATATATATGCCAACAAAAAAAGGGGGAAATAATTTATGAAAAATTACCTGTTAGGCTTAATATTGAAAAATGATAATGTACAAACAATTGTCTCCGCGAAATCAAATAACTGTACAACAATGTGTAAAAACTAGGGTAACTTGACTTAAGTATTTTGACTGGCTTGATCAGTACTTTATAGACATAAAAATTAAGGTTGACATTTACCAGGGCCTAGAAGTTCAAAAGAAGATTACGCTAATCATAGTTTAATAAAAAAAAATTACAATTTTTTTTCTATAATTATGATGCATGACATTGCTTACCTATTTGCCAATATCGGAGATATAAGCATAGGTTTAGCAGCAAATGTGAAATTGATAATTTTATAATTTCTTGGTTGAAATTATCACTTTATAACAACTGAGCCGAGGGTACAAAATAACTTCGTTTTAACCTTAGTTAATTTCGTTCTAAAGATGATCTTCAGAAGCAGTTCACGGTATGATAACTAATATCTTGATGAAATGGTTGCTTTATATCCTATGGTGACCGATAAAGTCACATTACTCTGGTCAAGCAGACGATATGGCTGCAAGAAAAATAATAAGTGTTTAGATATATAATATCGAATGTTATCGTTTATCGTTTTAACGGTTTATTTTGCGAATTGATTTTGCGCATAGTTACTCATTTAATTACATTTTGGTTGAAGGTTGAAAGACAGGCAATGGCGAAACACATGCAGCACTGCCAGCAGGACCACATGCAGCAGATGTGTACAACCATCGTTTCGCTTGTCCGTCTACTCCAGTTAAAACCTAATTTAAACGACACCTCAGGGCAAACCTCCAATCAAGGTGGCCAAGGGGAAGAAGGCGAGAATTCTCTAAACGTACTTTCGGGTTTGCTACAAACAAGCATGGCGTTGGGCCCTCAGTTGGGACCGCAACCTCCTCAGCGTCCCCACCGGCTAAGACAGCAGTTCAGTACGGATAATATGCTGAGTCACGCATCGTCCGACTCTTCTACAAGCAGATCAGGTGAAGCGATTGGGCGACGAGACGACGACCGAGCGATTAGCGCTAGAACTCAAGCCATGTCTACTGTCAGCATGACGTCTAATCACATACCAGGAGTGGACCTTGAAGGTGCTCCAAGATTACCTTTCCACCAGGATTTTGAATTCCAGTCACTAAAATGTCAGAACGCAACGCAGGACGAGAGTCTGGCTCGACACGAACAATCTTTAGTTGAAATTCAACAGAAAAATGACACTCTTGAACGGACTAATAGAGATCTAAGATCAAAGGTTAAAGCTTTGGAAAGTACACTGGCAGATATAGAAGGAAGAACGTGTAACGGTACATACCTCTGGAAGATAAAAAACTATTCTAAGTTCCGACGGGAAGCTGAGCATGGGGACACCACAGCAATTCATAGTCCTCCATTCTATTCCAGCTTCTACGGATATAAGTTGTGCATACGTGTTAATCTGAACGGCGTGGACAGTGCGAGAGGAACGCATCTCTCTGTATTCATTCACTTCATGCAGGGAGAGTATGATGACATTCTAGAATGGCCTTTCAGCGGTCGTATTGTTCTTACGGTACTTGACCAGAATCCAATTTGTGAGCAAAGACATCACGTCATTGAAACCCTTGTTTCCAAGCCTCACCTGGCTGCTTTTCAGAAACCCGTTACTCCAAGGAATCATAAAGGATTCGGATATATGGAGTTTCTGCCTCTAGGAATTCTGGACAATTCAAACTACATAAAAAATGACACCCTCTTGATCAGAGCATTTATTGTGAACAGTTCTACGTAGATTGTCAGCCATTAACTGAGATAACTTCTGTTTTTTCTATCAAACGTTATCGAGTGAATGAACGTATTTGTATTTAAGTAATATGCGCGTTGTGAATTGACCTGCAATAAGTTAAACCCGTGCTGTTAATGATCTGTGGGTACAAATGGGCCGGAATGTATTAGTGTTTAATTAATTAAACTTTTCAGAATTGAAAATTGTATTTTTTTTGTAATAAGAAAAAAAAATGTAGCTGCCAGACCGAGGTTCGAATCCAGGACCTCCGCACACTAGTCGGATACTCTTCCGATTGAGCTATCTGGTCACCGATGATCGACCCAGCCTTATTCCACTATATTCCTCCCTCCTCCTTTCTCCCTAAAAACACAACAACTCCCAAGTTCGCATATCCCCTGCTAAGCATACTGCCAATGTTTGGAACAGAGGTTTACAAGCTGGCCAATTTTGTAAAAGTAGCGGCCAGGCCATGGTTCCAACCCGGAACCTCTGAATACTAGTCGTATGCTCTATCCAGTCACTACAAAAAATGTAATTATCGACCCAGTCCATTTCCGCTACATTATAATGATTACCTAAGCATTAAAGTTGTATGTGCCGTATTTTTCATACTCACGAATCAAGAAGCGCTTTAATACGTTATTCCGCATCAAAAATTGCCAATAAATTTAGAATTACAATACTTCCAATGCATAGGTTTAAAGTACAAGTACAAATAAGCAATGGAAATAATGTTGGCAGTACTGCGAGTGTATACAATCAGACAGGGAAGCCAAGTTGTGGTCTACAATTTCATTTTACATTTTTACCGTGATATCGATAATTTAAAGTGAGTTCTGCTATGTTTCTATCTAAAATTACATAAGACATAAAAGATAAGGATTTTTCAGTGCATAAATTCTGTGTTGTAACTAATATTTATACGGCACCATACATGTTTATCTGTGCCTTTTAATTATTGTCACAGCGTAATTCATCAACCCTTCCGGTTTATAATAGATTATTTAAGAAAAAAATAACATGAACATTTTCGCCAAGTTATGGCACAAATACCTTGAATATTTTTTAAAGTTATGTATATATAACAGGAAAATCTGAGTTTACTCTAAATAAACCGCGAAATTTTAATGGTCTCATGTACTGTAAACCATCTGTCTTTCGCGGCTATTAAGTTTCGCGATATTCATTTTAAACATGTTCGCGAAGATTAAAATTCGCGGTGTTAAAATTTTAATTTCAATTAATATGATGTACCGGTAGATGATAATTCGCGGAGATAAAATTTCGCGAATTTTATTGGATCGCGAAATTCGCGAAAGTAAATCGCATGCGAAAGAAATTTGGTCTATAGTAGTAACCAAGAAAACAACCTTAGAAGGAAGTCGTAGGTAAGTGATGTAGCTTTTAACTGCGAAATTAAAATATTCAGCCATGAGACATAAAAACGTTATAGACTAAACATTTAAAAGAGAAATGACAAATATAAGAAATAGAATATTAACCTTGATTCATCAAATTAACTTCCGTGTCTATCTATACAGTTTCTTTTGTATGTGTATTCTCAGATATTTTTCTTTACGTTGATAAGAATTTCGTGACTTGCATTTTGTAAGAGTTGATGAATCATAGGTTAGGTTACATCTTTGTTTGTCGGGATTTATAGTTCGACGTATTCCATTATAGTTATCTTTTCCATAATACCTTACCTGATTTAATCAATATTATCTTTAGAAACGATAGCCTTGCGTGCAGTATTAACTACTAAAACACCTCATATGTTCATATACCTAGAGTTTCACTATAATAGAGGGCAATGACTTACGACAGAGTTAAAAATCTGTATTTTTTTAGAGATAACAAGTGCACGTAAAATAAAAATTTCAGCCCATGGTATGATAAAAAGGTTATAAACTCTAAAAGTAGATTTATGTATTTATAAGGAGCAGGTCGGTTGATTTTTAAATGATATACAAAAAGAATCGTGCTCCATTTTCAACTCCCCAGTTCCTGAAGGGTGGGGCCAAATGGGCTATTTTGGTTATTTCCAAATCAATCATATCTAATCTGAAACTAAACATAGGATAGAATTCCTATGAGATGAAGATTCAAAATTATACGCCTAGAGGGCCTGAGGGGATGGGGCAGGGGCCAAAGCTATATATTTGTTTGTTTGCATATAAATGATTTTTTGATGCTGTGAAACAGCATTCTTATGTTCGCTCGGCGAACCTGTGCACATCTAAACAATAAAACCACTCCGCGATGAAAATAAAATGATGTTTTGTTCATTTTACATACTACTTGGTGGTATGAATAAATCGAACCTCAGTATTCAAAAATACAAACATTTAATTTGTACATACATATGCACCATAGACGGTGTGTTTTGAGTGTTCAGTTGGGACTACATGATTTTGGTCTCACTACGCGTCATCTTGAGTCCCGAAAATCACGAACAACGCCTTCTTCGATGTCTTCCTCCGCGGCAGGCTTTCGGTTGATTTTAGACTGTGTAATTTTTTTTCAATTTTACGACATTCATGTTGCTGATCGATTAATGTAATCAAATGTTAGAAAGATAATTGCAAAAGAAAGTTCTAATAACGTTTATAAAGCCTGTTTGTTTTGGTTGCATTGACGAACTATATCTGATGCTATTATTGCGCAGTAAAAGTTACGAGATTCCTCCATTTTTCTGTCACTTGGAATTGTGTCTTTTGTTTATCGACAACTGCGTCATATTGAAACGGAAAAAATACAAAATTTGTCAACATAAACTTGCAAAATATATTGATAATATAGATCTATATATGTACGAGCAACTTAAAGTGACAAATGAATTTACATTGCCATGTAATCTACGGTAGCCTTACGAAGACTTGCTAAAGTCCGATGCATTGCATGAAATTTTCTTGATGTTAGCGTTCTTATATATTCAAAAGAAATTTGAGTGTTATTAGTAGCCAAATAATGTACCTTTTATTTGACAAAAGTATCTGGCCATGCTTTATTATTAGTCAAAAGTCACGATAACATTGTCTTCTACAGTAACTGTTCGGTTTACGAAGGCTTACTAAAGTCCGATGCATTACATGCAGTTTTCTTGATGTAAACGACTAGCGTTCTTGTGAAGTTAAGGAAATCTGAGTATTATACGTTACGAGATAATGTACCTTTTATTTGGCAAAGGTATCTGGCTAAAGTGTTATATTTTTCCGAAAATATTCTTAAATGTCAACTTATTTTTTTTTTGTCTTTTTAAGAGACATTGATGAAAATGATAATTTTAGTAATTAATAAAGAATTATAAAAAAAAATATTTATACTGAGATTCTGACCGGATCTATTTATTGTTGTTGAAATCGTGATTTCAGAAATAATTTAAATATAAAATTTAATTCATTTATTTTAGGAAAATGTGTTATTCAACTTATTGTTCTTGAAACAACTTTAAATATTATAAAAATAAATACGGTATACCGTAAATAGATATTATTTAACTCCAAAATTCAACAATGCACACTTAGTATACTAATTTCAATATTTAAATGAAAAACCAATTTCTTTATTCCTTTGTTTGAGTCCTCCATTCACAGCATCTATGAATGGCCTTGTCACTTTGATTTCTAGGAAATAAGCACCAGACATGTCACAAAAATAACCAGGTGAGCGATACAGGCCTCTCTGGGCCTCTTGTTCGGATGGGAAATACCGAAATCACTGCTGCATAGAGGAGGGTAATGTATCTGAAGCGAAAGTCCACCATCTAATAGTAGTTATTTGACTAAATCGTACCTGATGGGAGAAACCTTAACAGCGCTTTGCATTAGTGTTGTGATTATCAGTAGAATCTACAGCTGAATGACAAAAGAAAATGAGAGACGTGATACTTAAAACGATGGCGATTGTAAGCTCAAAAAAGAAAGGATAAATGATTTGTTACCCAAGTCAACAGGAACGAACATCTGCTTAAGCAGCTGCTATGGGAATATAAAGGACAAGACATTTTCTTTACACATCACTAACCTGAAGGCAGTTTTCTTAAAGATTGGTATCAGAATATTTACGTTCAGTTTTCTTCCCCGGCATTTTTTTTCAATTTTTGTTCCTGTGTTGTTTAAGTTACAAGATTTGCGATGATACCAAATAATTTGTAAATCAGTAAATTGCAGTAAAAGTAATCATTAACTAATTAATGGTCATTACCAATTAACGAAGTAAGGTGGTATAGTGTATTCAGGTTGTCCGTCTGTCCGTCCGTAGACTCAACCATCGGCCGAATACTCTTACTTAGTTGCAGGTGTCCTTATACAGTATAGATGTGTGTTATCGATATCGGGACACAACATCCCCCACCTTTTATAACCCTTTGTTACCGCTACTCCTGCTAAAGTACTTAAGTGATTTCAATAAAACTTGGTGGCAAATATCTTTAATCATTGACATATTTGTAGGGAGGGGGAACGGGTGTATAAGTTGGCTTATCGACAGCTCCAGTTTATATTGTTTAGTATGATTTTGATATAATTCACCTTTACTGTCTTTTAATAGCTTATTGTCCGAGTTACACGTACTTGATGAACGTGTATAGTTGTGAAGCTAATTACTTTAACAACACAGTAAAACAAGAATGAAATAAACTTTGTTTGTGGACAATGCAAATTGAGTGCAAACAAGCAAGGCCCTTATGTAATTGTCAACAAAGCAGACAAATAGACACTCTCCAGACCACACTATTCTTGTAACAAGTGAACCGGTCTCCCCACTTGCGATATGAGCGGATTGCTGATCAAAAACACTACGCCGGCTATTGAATCAGAAAAACAAAACAAAAGTGAAGCAATGGAATTCTAGTAAAACGAGAGTCGTCTTATTTGAAGAATAGAAAAACCTGTTTCATTCTTTGTTGCATTTTTTTTAAATTGTTTTTTTTTTACAATTTTGCAATAACACTATCATCGAGTGGAATTCTTTACCGAATTTCTAGCATATATTCCAGTTCTGAGTTCTGATCTGATAAACCTCACATTGGTTTATTCGGTTGTGGTTGTTATTCATTTTGTTCTAGTATATAAAAATATCAATATTGACGTCGCATTCCTTCAACGAGGACACTCAAAACTTTGAATCTGTCACTAAGATACAATTGGCTTTGTTAGCAGTTGCTCTACGCTTGTGAATCAGACTAGTGCAATGCGATCCACAGCGTTTTTAAATGGCTTTGTCGTGTTTAAGATATCCATTGTGGCACCACAGTATGAACAATGACGTGACATCATTTAACAAATATGTGACGTCAAGAAACAGTGACGTCACATCAATAAACAATGACGCGACGCCAAGAAACAGTGACGTCACATCAATTGACAATGACGTGACGTCAAGACATAATGACGATAAATTAGGATTTGACAAAACTACTTCCACCTTTTCCTTGCACACAAGTTTGCATTTGAAATTTTTTTTTAATACACTGTGTATGTCAAAAAGTATCGTATTTTTTATCGCTGATCAACCTAGACAGAAACAACTTGTAACTTCAGACTCTTCTTTCTAAATTATCTTTATTTATCAATCAATAGGTTATAAGATTATTTGAAAACAAAATGAATGGGAACAACTATAACATTAAAAATGCGTGGTAGATATTCTTTTCTAGATATGTTCTGTGATCTGATGGGGCCATTTGAATGAATAAGAATAAGATATAAGATATGAACATATATGTGAGGAAGAAAAGTGATGGTGATCTGTTCTGACGAAAAATCTATGATAAAATTAATTAACTTGCCGTTAATAAATTTCCTGAATTTTGATAATACGTCACGCAATTAGCATAGTTTCAATATGGTCTGATTTTGGTTTGTGAACGTATGTACTCTTTAACCTTAAGTCGATCAGATGAATTCGTGACTTTAGTGCATACAAGGTATATAGATATAAATGTAGATAAAAATGAGTCCACGGTAACCAAATACTGCTTATTTAAGCTAGCGTCCTTTTTGTTGATGTTTAAATTAACAGATTCAGTTAAAAGGGCGTTAACTTCCATGCTGTGATGACACACCTCATTAATCATGACGTTAGAACAGGTTATATTTATAGCTGGGTGGGCACGCTTGTATTGTTAGTGTTCTTCCTACACACACCTTTAGCGGCGTAATATATAAACAGGTACAATTACCTGTGAACGAGAAAGAAATTAGCATATGTAAGAAAACAGGCTCAAAAAATACGCACCATTGAAATAGTGTCCACCCATTAAAAGTCCATAATAAACAAATAAACAAGGATGATTATTAATTATTCACATTCGCAGTACATGGCTACATGAAAATTCAGTTGTAGTTGGTACATTTTAACTGTTTTATAATTCAGTTCGATACGATACTATCAACGGTGTATTCATGCTAGTTTTATCTAACCGCGACACACTTCTGGTAATCAGTGTGCCCGATATTCAATTCGCGGTAGATGTCCAATTCACAGAATTCGCGCTCTATCGACCACAGATTGTCACAACGATATAAATATCCAACCAGAATACTCCACGGGGTACTATCACTCACTGTAGAATATATAACGACAGTGATAGTAACCCGTGGAGTATCGAGAACGATAACCATCACATGTATTAGTTTGTTAGAATTTTTTAATATTTATTCTTTGGTACGTCATTGAACATTTCGGTGGTATTTGGAATTCGTGGGTTTTCCATCGTCGGTTGATTAGCCTGTAGTAAACGGAGCGTTGTGGAGTTGTTGTTTGTTTGATTAATTAACGTCCTATTAACAGCTATGGTCATGTAAGGACGGCCTGCCATGTATGCGGTGTGTTGCGTGTATGTTGTGCAAGGTGCGTGGTTTGGGAGACTGCGGTATATTCATGTTGTGTCTTCTTGTATAGTGGAACTCTTGCCCATTTTATAGTGCTATATCACTGAAGCATGCCGCCGAAGACACCAAGCAACACACTCCACCCGGTCACATTATACTGACAACGGACGAACCAGTCGTCCCATTCCTGTATGCTGAGCGCTAAGCATGAGCAGAAACTACCACTTTTACAGACTTTGGTGTGTCTCGGCCAGAAGACAGAACCCAGAGCCTTCCGCACAGTGGAGTTGACACTGGGTTTCCGAGGGTGGGATTTTAATGAAAGTGCGAATACAGTGAAAATAAACTATGAACCAATGGAATTTAACCGACATCGTGTAGCGTATCGTTTCAAAACGGCTATCTCTATTTTGCATAAAGTCTGTCCTGAATGTTCTCATATTAGTTGATCTCGTCCAGGCTTCCTTATCTCTATTCCTGTTTAAGTAACTCCACATGACCCAGCTGTCATAGTTCTTAGCCAATCGGATCACCTCGGAGAAATTCCGACAATTTTCGGAAATATAACAAACGCCTGTGGTCCAATCAGATTGGAGTATTACACAGCTGTCATAGTTCTAAGCAACATCAGATTATCTGTATCCATTACATTTCCGTAACACACAGCCGAGTGAACCTACAGGTGGCGCTGATGTTATATTATTTTATAGTAGTATTCCGATGTCATTTAAGGACATGTCTAATTGGAAGATTGATGAGGTCAGAGTACCCGGATAAAATGATCTACAGTGAAGTCACGACCAAGAGATTGAGGAACAGTGGTAGAATGTCCTATGAGCTACAATGACCCACTAAGTTAGACGTTGTTGGGGGATAAAAACAAAATACGCAACAGAAATAAGTAATATTTTATTTCATTTTATAACTTAAGATTGAATCTATTAACACCAACATAATACATGGAATTAACATCATAAAAACTACTTCACTAAAGCAATAGTCATACGAAAAAAGCATGACATATTTTGTTAAAATTTCAAATACATCTTCATTGGTGATATTATACATACGTGCAATAATTTCTTTCATAACTTAAGCGTATCATAACGAATTCAATAACTGTTGCCTAGTACGTTCATATTGTTTAGTTTGATAATGCCTGAAATTAACATCACAAAAACTACTTCAGTTATCGACCAAGGCATGACAATTTTTGTTCGACTTTGCAGAGAAATATTCATACGTGTACATGCAATAATTTCTTTCAAACCTTTTAAGCGTATAGTAACATATTTAACAGCAGAAGTCTAGTATGTTACTGTATAGAGAAAAGCTAGTGGCATTGTGCAAGAATATCAATCACTTCTCTGGTGGAATTCAACTGAAATAATGTTTATTTTGTAATTAACAATTATTAGTATGTACAATTAGTATTTGTCTTGTAGTTGACATGAAAGGATCCTTTGAACATGGTCATTTTATGCCAAAAAATAGTTTTAGGCAAAATATACAAAATTCATGTGTGTATGGTACTTAGACATACGTATTAGTTATAACTCATCGTGTACAAATAAATTCAAATAAAACAAAAATCAGAGTAAAGTCTAATGAAAAAAAATACAATAACAGGCAGCATGAAATTGTAACATACGCTCGTATATACAAATTAAAAATAGTTGTAGAGAGTACATAATTCGAAAATAATAATATCATGATAATTTGATTTAACTTATTTAATTGTTCTAGCGTCCTAATAACAACGTGTTCCATTGGAGGACGTTGGGTATGTTGTATAGTGTCTTCGGCGGAATGATTCAATGAGATAGCACTATAAAAAGAAGAAGAGGTCCTCCATCACAAGAAGACACAACACGAATATATACAGCAGTTTCCCATAACACGCACCACGCACTTCACACACGCGACGCAACGCATAAATGAGAGGCCGTCCTTAAATGACCATTGCTGTTAATAGGACGTTAATTTAATCAAAGAAACAAACCAATTTTGCAGGTGGAGGACCGCATACGTAGCCGGAAAGTTATCACCGATTTCGGCCCGGCTCCGGCATTTAGGCTAATTTCGAATATTTGTTGGTACGAACAATATACGGTAAAACATGTCATAGCGATCAAATATCTATAAAGACCACCTCTGTAATATGGTTGTTTTCCTTGTATCCTAAATGGCCAATTTAACACAGTTTTGAATGCTAAGATATTTTATCTAGTATGGCCTGGTTGAGAGGCACTATAACCTCATGGTATTGTCAAGAGATGGAATAGTGCCCGAGCCAAGTTTGGTACATCATCTTCACATGAGAGTCGGTTTTTATGTCATCGTAACAGAAGCACGTAAAGGGATACCTCGCAACTCTATCTTCATTTCCACACCATATTATTACATTAAAAGTACAACATATATAATTGTTGCAGAAACTGTGTTTCTCTAAAACTAGATTCAGTTTAATCATGAAGATTAAAAGCAAATTAAAATAGAACATGAGTGAGATGGGTTCTGTAGAAAAACAACATTTGTGTCCGCTTCCCAAGGCATTCTTGCAAATAGTATCCATGTGTGTAGCCAATCAAAATCCAGTATTCTCTCACGTGATATACTAATAGACTATATGACAATTTTCTTTCTCATTTGGATGGTCTATATAGACAGGTTTATCATTTTTTCTGTATCAGGATGGCAGTTCATAAATGTCTTTATTATTTTTGGACTCTGTAGCAATAGAGCTCTGTGTATCATACAGCGAATCAGACATAACTCTAGATGTGTCTTTCTTTTGGAAGACATCGTATGTGTTCGATACCTCTCGAGAGGTGTCGTACATATTGTCTTCGCTTGTTGTATCGATTCTTCTTGGTGACATGACGTCATACGTACCTGTATCGGAGGCAAAATTTGCATGACTGTATTCATCGTCATTGGCCACCACTTCACGTCCATTTTTATGGTTCAAATTATTATAAACGTCATCTGTTTGATTCACTGAATAAACACTGTCATCAACGTCAAGTCGTTTCATGCTCTCGAAGTTATCATAACTACCATCCGTGTTTCTCACTACCCTGGAATAGTTATCTTTGCTTGACTTGGCATCATGTTTATGTTTAATCGCAAGTCCATTTGTGGGAAATTTCTCGTGTGAGTTGTCATTTTCATTTCTTTGTGCGTCAGACATCAAAGGTTCTTTGTTGGCTGCTTCTGCTAATAGAACATATTACAGAAATGATAATATTTGGATTTTAATTTGGGTACCAATGACGATTTATTTACAAAATATACAAAATGTTTAATTTTTAACAGTATCGAACAACTCAGAAAGTTAATAAAATGTTCGTCATGCTTATTGATTTTATAACACAATCAGGATATATATGATGCGAGTGTTGCAAATATTTCTTTAGGTTCTAAAAGAGTATTATGAGAAGCATAAATGAACACTGAAGTTTTGAAAGCGGAAGATATTTGTTACTGTCCTTCGGTTCACTATGCCAACACTGATGGCGCAATACGAAATGGTAGTAACTGGTACAGATCAGAATGACATACATTCTGAATCCTTATTTTCACTTTCATTCAAGTGATGAATACACAGTTATATTCACTTGTGACCGTTACAATATAAACAAACCAAACTGAAGTGGCATTCAAAGAGAGGCCATTATGATATTTTCTAATATTGATAGTGAAATTTTCAAAGATCTCTGTCAAATAACCGTTCTATTGTAAACACTATGTTTGGTTTAGCCTCAACACTATTAAAATGCAGACAACGAAATGATTTGAGGTAATAATGTAGACATAAGTATTGCACTTTTTTGTGGCATCTATGATCATTACGGATGTCTGAGCATTTCAGCCAATCAATTTATATGGCGCTAGATAGCGCAATGTAAATTTGTTTGCAAAACTTTTGCATTTTTTTTAGTATTTAGACCGTCTATGATCAATATGGATGACTGAGCATTGCAGCCAATTAATTTATATGGCGCGCTAGCTACGAGTGTTCAGACCATAGATGCCACTAAATTATTGTTAAATGCTAAAGGCTTTAACTTTTTTACAACTCACTTTGAAAGTTCAAAAATATGTTGCAAATCTTTCGTACTTCCTTAGTTTTTCAATATGGATTGTAATAGAACTCTACCACGGGTTCAAATGATTTCACCTTCACTAATCTTACATACCTATTATATCTGGTTGTGTTAGCTCATATGTCTGATTTTCGGCAAATGACCTTTGACTCGCTGTCCTGGTTTTCCTAGAAGTCAAAATATCTCTATATAATATGATTATATATCACAAGACAGAATGAACAAGATTAAGATTCTAATGTCATAGATGTATCTAGAAAAAATATTAAGTTTCATTAGTTTTTTTAATATTTCCACGAATTACCTCCCTTCACTTGTATTTGCATAACTATGAAACGGACATTCATAGATGTTGTCATTTTGTCAGCTGGTATAAAGCATAACAACTATTGTGGTGTTTTAAGTAAAGTTATGTCACTACAAGTATCGAAGATGATCAAAGTAAGAATATATTCTAAGACCTGATTCATCAAGTTAAATCTCAATGATACCAACGTAGTAACAAAATTTTAATGGAGGCGAGCTACAGACAGCTGTCACATGTAAAAGATAAAAAAGTTAACTTTTTAACAGGTGTTAATATCATATACAATGAACCCATGGCCGGTTGGGAAAAAAATTCTCTATAAACTCAAAATATCAGTTTTCGTTCTTCGCAAACAGATTTGGGGGATACAAATTTGATTCTTTATGTATTTTACAGTAAAAAGTAAAATATATGTACAATCTGAGATATAAAGAACGGAAACCTAATATGAAATTATTTATGAAAAATGTGCATATTGACAAACTTATTTCTTAACGCATGCGGGGGTGTATGAAATAAGATAAGTCAACATAACGCGATATATGTACAATCTGAGATATGAGAATGAAAATATAAACTGCCACGTTATTTGTGAAACAAAATGTATAAAGAAATATTTTTTTTCTAATACCTGCGCGGGTATGTGAAATTGGATAATTAATGACTATTAGCATTAATAACTTATGTACATAGATTTACAATTGCGCGAACATGACATATATGGATTGCTAATTAACACAATTAACTTATCAGATTTCACACATGATGAAATGTCCGACTCATGATTGCGTCAAAATTGATGACGTAATCGACAATCTACTGCATTGTCAAATCTAAGTGGTACATGTATGCACGATTTACACCCCGTTCCTCACAACCATTGGGGAACTAGTGAGGAATAAGAACAAGCCCAAAGTGAGTTCATGTTCTTTCAACGACAATGGTGTGGCCAAAAAAAGCGGAAAGTTTACAGTTGCGAGCAAAATCGTTATACGGTGAATGTGACCTACCTCACTGTCATTTGAAGGTTTCTAAACATGTGATCCCCTTTACGATGATATGAAATGGCACACAACAGAATGACTATTAAAACGATGGTGCCTGGTATTGCTAATCCTAGTACAAGTCCAACATTTGTCGCGTTCTGTCCAGATTTTTGTCTATCACCTACAATACATTAAAATTGAAAAGTGAATATCATTTAGTTAAAATGACACACGATACATAAAAAGAATCGGCCAACCAGATTACCAGATTTAGAATGAAAACAAAGAAAAATTAATTACATATTGATGACTTACTAGATCCGGTACCAAAACAAAGTCCGCTGATATGGTTACACTCCTCGCCAATATTACAGGTACACGTTTGGTTGCATCTGTCTCCATACATACCAGTAGGGCAAGCTGACAACAAAATCAGAAACTTAATAACCACTGTATATAAGATTAAGATGGTGGGTTAAGATCAACAACATATTCAAAAGGAACCAAAGATATGTATGATAGATAAAACTAAATAAAGTGAATACATTGAGGAACACAATAGAAATAAAATGGGGAAAATATGACATACTATACACAGAAAGTTTTGCAGCATCATTACAAGATTCCTTTTCAAGTAACAAAAGACACAAATATTCACTGGTTCCAGAACAGTTGGAGTGAAAATGATCTTGTTTTGTGATGAATGTCTATGTTTGTGGTATGAACGTAATGATTCATTTATTGCATGTATTTAAGTGGTGTGGTGAATGAAAGCCCTCCTGTGTGGGGACATTTATTTATATTTTGAAGACAGACCCCACTGCCTTAACCTTGTCAGCTTTCAGATGTATAACATATTTGGGGTATTTAATGTTTTTGTGTTTAAAAAGCCCCAAACATATTCCGTTTTTGCTTATTACAGAGCTACCTCCCTTATTACAGAGTTACCTCCCTTGTTACAGAGTTACCTCCCTTGTTGCAGAGTTACCTCCCTTGTTACAGAGTAACCTCCCTTGCGGGTGGATATCCATTCTGACGGCATTATTTTGTGCTTGAAAATCACGTTGTTTTCTCTTAAATGTATGATGTTACACATGTCGTCACAATCACTACCTACCCACAAGGGCAGTTAAGTCTCTAATATGCAAATGCAGGATAATAAGTAAATAAAGCAAATAAAATAATTAGATATGGAAAATGGTGCGAGAGCCCTTCTGCGAAAGGGAAATATATTATCATTTGCATGCTTTATTGAATAAGATATTGTTTGGGGGAAATCATTAACATAATTATGTTTCATTGCAAAATCATGTTGTTAAGATATCATTTCAATAAGCTATGCTTTTGTTTTACACTTTATAACGTACTTTTTTCAGGAGTTGAGGAGTTGTCTTTCCACACATTAATTTATACATTTACCAGGGCCTCATGCAATGCTAAGACGTTTTTTTTTCGAAACGCATTTGTGACAAATGTGAATTCATATCCTTGATCTTCAGATACTAATATCACTTTTCTTATATTCACTCGTGAAGGTTCTGTAAGCAACAACTTATGTGGGAGATGAGATAGAGAAGCCTGGTTCTGGAAAGATCAGCATCAGGAATTGGTTGTTCGAATACCAAAACTCAGCATTGACGGTTTCGAATTTGACCGCCATTCCTTTGTGATCGTCAGAAAAACTCTCTGTTGTCCTTTGATTGTCATCCCCCTCCCCCACCTGAAATGTCTTCAATTTTACGATTTTACGATGACCCTGTTCAGAGAAGGATACAAAGACAGTGATATTAACCCCTGGAGTACCAAGGATGGCGTAATTAGTACTAACAACATACCCTTCTCACACGAGTAACCGGTCCATCCAGAAAGGCACTCACAGAAAATAGTTTCATTTGCAGGAACACAGAATTGAGTTTCGTAGTCGACTGAGTCACAAGTTTCTAAAATATAAATAAAAAAGTAATTGAAAGACCTTAAAAACTTTCTTTTCGATCTTTATTTTAGAATAATAATAATAATAAATAGGGATAAAGTTTAAAACTTGATAGAATGTCAATATAATTATTAAATATTATTTTTTCCCAAGTTAAAAAATAAACCCCCCAAAAAACACGTTTTTGGCTAGCCATAAACATACTATATGTTAACAGACTACTTTAGATATACAAACATCTATGAAATAAAGAATGGCGAAATTAAAGAAGAGATATGCTATTTTATGAGAACTTCATTAAAATTGCAAATATACCTGGTTTAGGAATAGAGGAGTTAAATCACATGATTTAACGCTATTTTGCCATCATAATTTGTTTTGTTCCATATACGTATCAGAGCCAAAGTTAAAGTATTTACGTTAAAGTATGTTATAACCATTTTATATGTTATTAAGATTGATATGATATTTAACTTTTAAATCACCTTTTGGGTTATTAAGGATATCCTGAATAAATCCGTGTGGAAGTTCTATAGACAAGTTCTGTTGCATCACACCGCTGCAGTCACGTGTCCCTTGTGTTACGTCACAGTTGGAAGTTCCGTTCACATCACACAGGAATCCTGTCATAAGTAGTGCAACAGTAAGCATCCTCGATACTTCAGGGATTACTATCACTGACGTTATATACATACCTTGACTATTTCATAAAACACCGAAGGCAGTTCAGTAGAAAAATGATCAACCGTAGGCCTATAGAGACTTCCTTTGAAGATAACATAGAGTGACGCCCAGGGGTGGATTTAACGTCAGTGATAGTAAACCCTGGAGTATCGAGGATATTGTTATAGGTACTATAAACCAACTTTCTTTCGCGTTCTATTTATTTCCGCGAAAGTTTATCTCCTTGTAAATCGCAAAATTTATCTGCCGCGAAAAAAGGTTTTTTTTTATAGTAAACGGGGCGTTCATACTTACTTGAAAGGCATTGTCCATTCATTGGATGGCAAACCTCGCTGGCAGTACAGTTGCAAGTTTCCTGACACGAGTTTCCGTATGTACCGGGCGCACAGTCTAGATATAAAATTAAAAAATAAAATAGGGTTGTTTTGGTTTGGTTTTATTAGTTTGACGTCCTATAAACAGTTATAGAGTACCCGGAGAAGATTCGAACTCTTGCGATAATTTAGACCATATATAGCAATATAATCAACAAAATACTACTGTTTTTTTTACTTCGTCTATATCATCCCTCGGATATAGAAATAAATAAGTCACTATATAAGGTAGACATTTGTATTTCTGGCTAAAGGAAAAAGTATGTTAGATGCATTATAATCAATTCAGAATACATACTTGATATAAAGACGGGAACTATATTTGAAACATTACAATGTCGCTTTTTAGATAAAATGGTGGTTGAAGTTGTTAGATGGCCATTTTGAATCCCCATAAAAGTGGTCATTATTCAGTGATGGTCACTAAGATATATTTACATACATTTGCCACAGTTTCTCCCTCTCCAACCCGATTTGCACGTGCATTTTCCATCAACGGGGTCGCAAACTCTTGTCCTGCTGTCTATACACGTGCACGTCTGTTCACAGTCAGGGCCAAAATAGCCATCATCGCAGACTAAAATCAACAAAGGATAAACAACTAAATATAAGGTATGTCAAAGTAACCATTCTTCTTCAGGTAAACACACCAAAAGGGGATTAAAGCTGTACATAGTATGCTATAAACTTCACATCGATATCACCATGACATTTGCCAGTGTAATTATTTATATCGACATTCCCCAAACGTGTTGCCGGCAATAATTTTTAATAGTTCCATATTTTCGCTTTTTGATTTTAAAAACGAGAAAATAAAACGTTTAAATATTCATGATCTGGCTTTGATAGATATGATTCAACTATTTATTATTACTTCGCGAATCAAGTTTTCGCGATAACGAAATCCTGCGAAATCGCGAAAATATCATACCCGCGAAAGTGAACGGATGTGCAATATTCATTGTACACTGACATTATATATTATAATGCACATCAATGATATATATAAGTAACGTACAGTAGGTACATTTACAGAGTTTTTACAAGTTTTATATAAAAAGTAAAGATTAATGTATTTAACATTTCCCACTAAAGTGTAAATTATATTTAAGCATTGATGTCGCTATTTTCTACGCGGATTCTCACAAAAGTTTGCAAACATTTTTTTTTCATATCCCGATAAAATTAAAAAAAAATAGTGACATGTTTGCAAACTGTGTGAATCCGCGTAGCGGATTCTCACAAAAGTTTGCAAACAATTTTTTTTTTTTCATACCCCGATAAAATTAAAAAATAGTGAAATCAATACTTATAATCAATTTTATACTCTATTTGATTAAATGAAGTATTTTTAAATGTACCATTATAGTGGTTTTTCAAGGGATTCTTTTGTCCGAATCAATACGCAACGTCAATGTCTCTATTGTGACGTCACGATAACGTCGGGGTTTCGCGCCATTCTCGGATTTTTTTTTATAGTTGTATGCAAAAATAATATTGGCCAATCAGAAAGCCAGATTTGGTATGAAAACAAAGAAAAAATAATTATTACACTGTGAAAATATTACATCTCCAATTAAAGTGTAAAGAATATTACACTTCCCGAATAAGTGTAATACCTTACCTTGTGTACAGTTAGTACCGGTTAGACCCGCTATACATTGACATTCCCCAGTGCGAGTATCACATGTCGAGTTAGCCGGACATGAGCATTTCTGTGTGCAATAGACACCAAACTTTCCTTCAGGACATTCTAAAACCGACAAGAAATATAGTCTTTCATCAATCCACGTAACAATTTACGTTTTTTCATTAATATATTTGCCATCGGCAAATAAGGATGTAATATCTTTCCATGTTTAAATAATGTTACATTTGGTAGTACTCTTTATCAAAGCTGAAATCATAGTCACATTTGGTCTTCAAGATGATAGTCTTTAACCTATAATAAGCATATTTTACCTGATAGTAATGCTTAACAGAAGAAAAATATGACCCGTTTTCATGATAATTATTACAGAAAAACAATTAAATTTAAATACCTTCATTACACGTATCACCAACAAACCCCGGGCTCGTGCAGTTGCACGTGCCATTCACGTGATCACATGTACTATTGTTATCACAAGGACATACGTTTTCACAGTTGTGACCATAAAATCCATCATCACATACTGAAAAAGATAGAGTGAAAACAAAACAGTAGAGAACAAGGTTTACTGACGAAATAGCAAGAAGATAAATTGTTGTTTTTATATAATGCGAAGTGAGGCAGCAGTGTCAATCGTCTTTTCGCCTTGATTTAATTTGAATTTTCTGTATAAAGTACCAATTCAGTGATATAATTTCCTGGTTTTTCCAATTCATCAAGAAAGGAATATTTACATTTTAATTTCAATCAATTTTATTCAAAAGCACATGGCTAATGTTTCAGGCAATACATATTTCCTCCAACTGAAAAAAACCGGTGCAAGTTTCTAACATAATTAACATTATATCAGTGAATTTTTCCAATCCACATAAAATGTTAGAACAAATTCAGACATAAAGATTAGACATTTTATGAGCAATTCGATTCTTTGTTACAATCCTGACAACCATGTTATATAACTTTAATGTTAATATGGGAATGTAGAATAATAGGATTACTCATTTGAATTTTTAGTTTGATTTTAAGCAATCTTTATCTGTTTCATCATTAAGGTTACAAAAACATCCTTGAGAATCTCTCAATTATTACCAAAGTGCTCAGAATTTACATTACTAGCAGAACGTCTGAGCTGGCACAAAATGACATCCATAGTTCGCGAAACCTAAAGGTACAGTGTGTCCCATAAATTGTGTTACACTTTCAAAGTTCAATATTTTGTTTAATGCCACACCTTAAGCACCAGAATTTCATCTCCACAAAGCCGTAATCATAAATTTCAAATTTTGATTAAAAAACAGCTTTTCAAACATATATATATAATTTAGCAACGATTTTCACAAAAAGACACATTTTTCAAAAATGTGGTCAATACGACCTTATTCCTGATATTTGAACAACATTTCAACACTATTATTAAAGATGAATTCTTATTTTATAATGCGTAAGTAATTAATTGTAAAATATTTTCCGGTAATACTCACTCAGAAATATTTGAGTTGTTTGGAATTGGGACATTAGATGACCAAAATACTGGGTCATAATATCAAAGTATAAAACACTTAACAGTGCCTGTATAATATTCTCTTAACGTGCCAATATCTTAAAAGTGATTATGACGTCAAACGGTTTCTGCAGAATTATTTTTTTATGTTACTCATACAACAAAACGTTTGATTGCATGTCTTCATACACCAAAATATCTTTTTGTTGCTCATGTATGTCAAAAGTAATAACGTTTTGAATGTGTAACCACATTTATGTGACACCCTGTACTAGGGAAAAATCATGTTATAACAAGCTGATCTACATATAGGAATATTTCAAATTCTTAGCGAATATCTTTCATTTTCATGATGATATCAAAATGAGTGTACCATGGGACTAATTCAGTTACCACGTGAAACCTAATTACGTTTGAGCAGGACTATATCTATTGGTGATGGGGTGACGTCAAAAGATGATATCCCGAGCTAACGTTATTTCTGCGGTAAGATTACAAACAGTTACGTTCCATTGGACTAGATACCAGTCCCGCACAAACGTTAATTAGTCCCATTCCTTTGGTTTGATTAGTTTAACGTCCTATTAACAACCAGGGTCATTTAAGGACGTGCTAGGTTTGTTGGTGGAGGAAAGCCGCAGTACCCGGAGAAAATCACCGACCAGCGGTCAGTACCATAGTCCCATTCCATTCTCATTTATGTTCAAATCAGCGATTAGGTTTCACGATTCTCCTTTGACCACGAAATCTTCGAAACTCAATCATTAAAATATAAAATTACTTATAATTCAGTTTGAATAATTCTGTGACATACCAATTAAGCATTTATTTTTTTGCGTTTACCTATTTCTACAATAAAACAAATTCAGGTGTGGCGCATTTATGTTTTATGACGTCATAATTCACGACGTACAAATATTTCAGTCCATGCAAAAGTAACTGCAAAATTTTAACCAATAGGAATGAGTGTAACATATGAAATTAAATTATATTATGATTACCATCGGAACAATTTGATCCGGTCCATCCATCTTTACATTTACATTGACCCGTAATTAAATCACAATCCTGCTCCGTGTTTCCTGTACAGTTACACACCAGGGAGCAGTTATCTCCATACAATCCGGGGTTGCATCCTAAAAGGAAAAAAACACACAATTTGTATTAATATTTCCTTATTATCAAATGACAATGGGGGACTTTTAATGTTTGCATTCAAATACATAAATTGTCGGATCATTGAATTATTAACGGCAATGTAATATCTGTGAAGACGCCAACTGCAGATAAAATATTTCTAATTAGATCTATGCATAGACTTTAAACAAACTTATATCTTTTATATACTTCTTTTATCTTTAGAGGCATTTCCTAACAGATAGCGGATCAAATTACTGTTAGAACTGTTTTTGTAGAAACTATTGTTTTCTTCTCGCAGGATTGGTCTTTTAGGACGTCAAGCATTACAATGCATCAAACTCCATGTAACTAGAGTGACGACTATGTTTTCTAATATATGTAATATATAATGCCTATCAGCCACCCTCATTTAGGGAATTCAAGTGTGAATAGCCCCGTCATTCATTCCAAGCATAAGAAAGAGTAATGTTAATTCTCATATAACACTAGACAAGATTTAAAAAGTTATTGTTGCCCATATAACACTTTAAGAACTTATTTAACTTTAACACGAGCTAATTATCGTTTAATAATTTTGCTCCTCCTGAGCTGGGCATTAATTGACATCATCTTAATGATATCCTATCTGAAGATATGAGATAAAAATACATATAAACAAATATAAACATAATGAATATATGATACCTATGATATATAAAATAAATCATTTGAAATACGCAATATTACAACGCACTTTGAAAAATTAATGCACTTTGAAATTTTTTTTTCAAAGTGCGTTGAACCTGCACCATATTTAACGCACTTTGAAATAATTGTTTTTTATTTCATTTTAACGCAAGTATGCACATTGTCTTCTCTAATATAGATTAAATGCTAATCAAAGCTAATGTGTTGATGTCTTGCAGCCGCTTATTTCATAAACCTACTATTGTTGATTCTTACCTTTCATACAAAACGGGGCAGTATCATTATACGGGACTAATCCCGAACAGCAAATAGCTTCAGTGGTGAGCATATACTTTGTTGTCAAGCGTGTCCGTGTACACGACCTAGAACTAACAAGTTACTCATCATTTTAATGACATAGACTTTCAATACTTCAAAACATAAAGTTCTTTTTTTTTTAAAATAATGACAAATAATTACGAAACTTTTAAAGGACACGACATAGAACTAAACAAAAATCCTCAAAATTTAAATCATGTATGAATACAGCATAACCTGTCTAAACCGAATTCATCATGACCAGCATATTTGACCGGTATGGACAGTTTTCGAGATTAGAAAGTTTTTATTACTATAATTAAGAAGAAAGTTGTCATACGATATTTAAGGTAAATGGGCATTTTTTAACAGATTACGCTATACATTAAGTTTACCCTGTACATTAGATTTACGCTGTACATTAAGTTTACGCTTTACATTAAGTTTACACTGTACAATACCTGTACCGCAATTCCCGCTTTAGTGCATGTGGGTTTTATAGAAATAGAGATTGCACAACGAGTGGATGTGATTAGGATTAGACATGGCCGGTTTTGACAGGTTACATTGTACAACAAATAATAACTTTACGATATTAATTTTAAATAAGGGTACCCAGTTTTAAAAGAAAACATAAAACAAATGTTGTTGATATATCCAGTATAATTTCTCATAAAATTTCCTTCAAAATATATTAAAGGAATCCTAAAACGTCTTCCCGGCTGGCAATATCCTTGCTTAAATTTCCATGCAGTCTGGTTCTCAAGGTGTTAGACGAAATTATTTTTAGAACTGTGCTTGATTTACACAGGGCTTTCCCATAATTGCAATGGTTAAAATTGAACAACATAAACAGAACTTGACCGTCATATTGATATGTAAGGACTTTTGGAAGGGCAATTAACGCATTTAAACTGGGTTTCTTTGTCCGACTATTCACTTTAAATTACTAGTAATTATTTAGGCGGTTTGAGATATCTAGGATGTACCTTAAACAATCAAATATTGTTTCCCGTTTGCGGGAAATACACATGAAATTACGACCAAGAATAAAAACATATTTTAATGAAATGGGATTGCACTTATTGTTAAGTACCAGGTACAATTCAGAACTTTCAAAAGATTTTCAAGACTTCTAGAGGGTATTCGTGACTTATAAAAGATGATAAAGACTTATAACGGATGTTCGAGACTTATAAAGAATATTCAAGCCTTACGAAGGATGTCCAAGACTTATAAATAAAGTCTGTGCGTTGTCAACTGCGTTTATACTACTGTATATAATGAAGATCAATCCTAAAATGTTTACCAATTTGCTAAATTTTATTTTATACTCACTAATACTTGATGTGACATTCCCTCCACCACAGAATACCATTGCATGTTCTTGTTTGAGCTTGGCATGTTCCTGTATAAGGTTCTATAGCTGTTGTGGAGGTTCTGGTAATGTAATTAGTAAAAATTACAAGTTAATTACATTAACCTGGTAACTTTACATTATTGAAATACATCTCATTAACATTGCGTTGTTAATATAATGCAAATAAATCAATATTCAAAATTATTAACCTTTCTGAAACAGAAACTTACAATGAGTTAAAATGAACAGTTGAATGATTGTATATAATAATTTTATTGATTAATTGTATTGATTAATTTTATTAAATAATTTTATTGAATGATTTTATTAAATGATTTTATTGAATAACTCTATTGAAATATTGTATTGTATAATTTTATATAATAATTTTAAATTATATAAAATGTTCGGATATAAAAAAGTGTTTTTACAGCGTACGCTTTATTCTTAATTCGTATGTTATTAGATTACATTAAGATGTAAAAAAAATCTTACACTTTTTGTCGAGTGCAATTTTTAGGCGAAAACAATGAATCGGTATTTGCATCTGTTGTGGAGAGAATAGTGGTGCTTTCGAGAGAGAAATTGACGTTTGTCGTTGGTGATGTTTGTTGTTGCGTTGTTTGCGCCTCTGATGATATAGTTGTAGTCTGGGAATCAGCCATGCTAAGCGATGCAAGAGCAATTAACATTGGAAAAATATCCACCAGCATTTTCGTATATTGTGTCTAGTTTTGGATGACTAAAATGCAGCAGGTTAAAGTCTGAAAGAAGAAAGATATATTTTTTGCTTATCATCATCAAAACCACCATCATCTTCGTCATCACCATCATCATCATCATCTTCACATCATCATCATCAACATTATCGTTATCATTATCACCATTATCATCACCATCATTATCATCACCATTATTATCATTATCATTATAATCATCAATCATCATCGTCGTCGTCGTTGTCGTTGTCGCCGTCGTCGTTGTCGTCGTCGTCGTTGTCGCTGTCGTCGTCGTTGTCGTTGTTGTCGGCGGCAACGGCGTCGTATGATATTAAATCAAAATTGCTGTTCCTGTGTATCTAATTGTAGTGATGAGCAAGACATTATTTTAATTCACATTTTACTGAAGTAGGCTTCTGTGTTTAGAATATCAACCAAGAACCTTTTAACCCTTTACATCCCTACGGGAATTACAATATACTTATTCCGTCTTCTAAAACGCATGGTTGTCTACTTATATGTATCTTTGATATACATTCAGTTCATTGTATGCGTCTTGATTATTGCATGTGTTATGAAGTGTATGTATGTGTAGTATAATGTAGAGAATATAATTATCATTGGGAGGAAGGAATGATGTAATTATTACGATTTAAAAATGACATCCGGCAATGATACAATAACAACTTTCTAAATCGATAAACTACCTCATAAATCTAGTACATTCCTGAAATAATCGCCTGGAAAACTATTTTGACATTACATATGACATATGGTGTTAGTGTATGTGAAATGTTTAGAGTTTATTCTTAATCATTTCTTGTAAGATGGCAGGTTTTACAACCTTCGTAGGGATGATGATGATGATGATGATGATGATGAAGATGATGATATGATGATGATGATGATGATGATGATAATAATAATGATGATGATCGAGAATTTAAGAAAATTAATTTCCCGCGAATGAAAGTCGGTTTGTAGTATAACTTTTAACAGATAAAGGCAAATATGAGTTTATAGAACGACAATTGCATGCGGTCATACCAGACTTCTTATCGATTTGATAGACTTATACAAATACTTAATCAAGATATGTAAACATGGTGTGCCACTAGATTATCGCTCACAGCTGATAGCAGAGCATGTCAATATCCATGGTGGAATGTATTCAAGAAGGAATGTGAAAACATATCATGCATTCTGTAAACATAATATGATAAGATGTTTTATTAGAACAAATGTATATTGTGTTTAAAGGCCCATTAACTTTCCCTGACGGCGATTTATTTTTATAATTATTAATCTCGTTTTTGTAAAACAATATTAACAATTTCTTAAAGTCGATATATTCACACCATTTTCGATCCCCATGGTACCATCACTGTCATCTTATTCACACCCATCCTCGATACCCAGGGGTTACTATCACTGTCATCATATCCACCTCCATCCCCCATACCCAAGGGTTATTATCACTGTCGTCATATCCATCCCCATCCATCGATAACAAGGGGTTACTATTGAGGATGTGACAATCCCTGACAATGCTATGTATCTATATTTAAAAACATTTCAACACTCACGTAACCATGTTGTCAGAATGAATGAAATTCAATGTTCAAAACCTCTATGAGAGGCATTTTATAACATGCACATGTATCAAAAACAGAAATAGCAAAAACCGTTAGAGACAAATAACAACGCACGCACGAACTGAAAGAAGTTGTAATTAACTAATTGACAAACATTTCACCTCTATCAACGAGCATACAGCCTTTACAATTGAACTCAAAATTATAGACATAAAATATATCTCAAGATACCACAGAATGTGCACCTGTCAAGATTTTCTTCGAGTGTGTTAGTGTGAAAGGAGCTGGTCGGTGTGATGTGTATATACGGTCTCTGTCACTCAGCTGAGGGAGCATGCTGTTTTTCACACCAGAGACCCGGGTTCGATTCCAGGTCGGGACACTCCACAGGAATGTGTATTTCCTCCTGTTCTCCTCAAGTTTACACACTATTCGAAGATTTTGTGTGTTCTTTCCAACTGTGAATGCACTATCTTACCAGAGACGTGGGGTCCACTATCTGTCTTAGCATTAAAGCCCACGCGTACATTTTTTTCTATATTGTGTTTGCCTTACAAATTGCTTTTTACTGCCACTGACATTGGCTTTAAAGATATCTAATTTCATTCTGACAACATGACTGCGTGCGAGTCGGGAAACAATGAATGAATTATTCTTCATCATCTATCGCTTACAACAATATATGTTGACGCTCTCATAAGGATGTAATGACACATAATATATGTACATTAATCTGCACATGACTTTGTCATCAACATTGTAAAAATTAAAAATGTTATGATAATGCAAAATGGTGTTACAAATGAACTATTGTGAGAAGCTTGTAAATATATATTAAATACCTTACCGATATATTCTGTTTTGCTCGAATGACAGAAAGCTTTAAAACAATTCGTCTTACAATAAATCCATACATTGTTAGGAGATATATGAGATGTTACATCTATATATACTATACCTTATCGGTAGTTACTGCTGTGTTGTAATGATAGAAGCACACCCATTTTAAGATTAACATTGTTTTTTTACAATAAAGCAACAAATTGTTAAAATGAAATGTTGGTTGGTATATAAGAGCTTATATCTATATATGATATAAGTCATCCTTCCTACTGCTGTACTCCAGCGAAAGAAGTCATATCCGATTAAAGAATAAAATATCTTACAATAAGGCAACGAATTATTAAAATGAAAGGTTGGAAAATATCTGAAATCTGAAATGTATATCATCTATATGCTACATACCTCATCGATAGCTACTGCTATACTCCAGCGGAACAAAACGCACCTTCTTCATACGTTGGGCAGAATTTTAATCACGTCCTCTCGGGTCCAACAAGGAAGTAAATCGGAGGTGTGTACTGTTTGTGAGTGTGTGTAGTTCATAAAGCTGAAAGCTTTGTGTTAAGTGGAAAGTGTCGACCGGACAGATTAAAAGTAGACAATTTCCTGAAGAAAAAAAACTTTACTTGGTACCTAGGACTCAAGATATTTGAGTGGAAAGATAAAATTATAAAAGTTAGATTTCTTATGAAGTATAGTTATTTTCTCCTGTAGCTCATCAAAACTACGATTTTTTATCAATGATTTTGAAATAATGTAAAAAAAAACACTAGTCACTTTTTTCAGAGAAATGAGTGGAAAGATAAAATTATAAAAGTTAGATTTCTTATGAAGTATAGTTATTTTCTCCTGTAGCTCATCAAAACTACGATTTTTTTTCAATAATTTTGAAATAATGTCAAAAAAACACTGGTCACTATTTTCTCAGAGAAATAAAATGCACTCTATGTCAGTATCATCCTTATTTTCTTCTACCAAAGTGACAATAGCGAAAATAGTTCAGATTATCTAGACATTATCTTAATCTAATCTTCAGTTTAGTAAGGATTATTATATTTACGGCCTGTTAACAGCCAGGGTCATTATGTGATGACCTACCTTGGATATGGTGTCCAGCGTGTGTGAAGTGCGAGGTGCGTGTTTTGAGAGACTGTGGTGTATTCATGTTGTGTTATATTATTCGTATAGTTAAACTTTTGCCTTTTACATGTATAGTACTATATCACTGAAGAATGCCGCCGAAGACACCAAGCATCACTTTACCATGAAAGGAATTGATATAAACTTTTAGCTTTCTGTCAAATTCCGAAATATACTTATGTTTGTATGTCTTGTCTGTATATCATTATGTCTGTATATCAATATATATGGATATATATATAGTGTTCAAACTAAACTACTACTTTTATATATACATTTTTTTTTATGTCTCGGTCAGGGGATAAAACCCAGAACCTACATCACATGGGCAAGTGTTAAACCAAATGCCAAAAGTGAGGCGGCGTCAAGGGAGACGCTAGGAAGAAAAAGGTAGTTAGGAAGAAGAAAACAAATATCCTAAATTTAGTCGTCTTTTACGATCACATGTTAATGATAATTAGTATTGGCACAAGAACTGTAATTTATTTTCTCAATGTTTCTTACTGGTTTGAGTTTATCATTTTTGTTAATATTTAACCTGTTTGCAGCTTTCTTAGTTAGTTGTTGTGCAGCTTTCTTAGTTAGTTGTTGATTTTAGCTGCTATAAATGGTTACTACTTATAGCGTTCTCAAGTGAACAAAAACTGGAAATGAGTTTTTAAGCATTATCAACAATTATTTAATCAATAGGACAGCCAATCTCTTTATTACAATATCAGCATGTTCGTCGACTGTAGTTAGATATTTGACATGGCCATGGTGTTCCAGTTCCTTTCCCTCACACAAACTGTTGCCCGATGCCGAAGCGGACAACAAATCATCTGTTGCCCGATAATTTTTTTGTTATACCCATTGACTCAAAACAATGCATTGACGTCACGAATTGTAGGTGTGACGTCACTCCGCTCATACAGCACATTTTAACAGTCGATTTTAACAGTTCATTAGACCGCTCGACGGAACAGTTCATTTCTTGGCATTTTTGTCAATAGAGTTTATATAGAAACTATTATATAGGGGTATAAGAACATCTTTTATGAAATCGGCCGTTTGTTTTAATTGACAACAACAACATTGCTTATTCTTATGATACTACGGCAAATATGGAACCTGTTCATTGTTAACTATGACATCGGATATTGGATATATTTGTTGTTAACTACGCCATTACTTAATAGATATGTTTGATGTTAAATACGTTATCAGGTATTAGATACGTTTGTTGTTAACGACGTCATCAGATATTGAATTTTTTTTTTTTTTTTTTTACTACGTCATCAAATATTGATTATGTTTGTTGCTAACTACGTCATCAGATTTTGGACCTTTTTGATTGATAACTTCGTCATCAGGTATTGGAAGACGCTTAAACATCTATTTGATCTTACAAGTTTGCTACACCTAATATTCGATATCGAATCTGTTCTTTGTATTTCAAAATATGGCAGCTACCAATTAGCTCAATTGGAAAAACAATTTACAAGTATCATATGGTTCATACATATCTTTATTATGAAATATCAATTATTTCCATACACATGCCATTAAATGCTTCATTTGCTAATATGTATACATTCACCGTATATTTATAAGTACAATTTGTATGGTATGTCTTGATATAGATTCAACATAAACATTGTACAAATTTATTGGGTTATATAATAGTATGTACATCATGATACATATTATACTGAAATATTTACATGGACAAACATAGGTGACATGTTTAAATATGTGATTCATTTGTAGTATTAATATATTTTTATTTTGTTGAGATTATGAGGGTATACTGATAATGGAACACATGTAAATTATGTAACCCCTTATATTTACAGTTTTTCACGTAAATTAATATTATTTTTTTCTCGCATCATATGCTTATATTTTTTTTAATTAAAATACACATATTTTTCTCTCCCTTCATCGTCAACGAACTCGATTGAACAGCTGATTTGAATCGAGTCATCCATATGTTCCCACCAAAAGCGGGGTAATGACCTAACGTTGCCATGCCACCGACTATTCCTGTAACAATAGAATCGCCGCAAGGGTTGTACTATCATTATTCACTGATAATGATGATACTAGAAAGCATGGTTATTGAGTCAATGTCAATGCAAAATGTAAATACACGAGGATCATCTGCAAACCACTTTTTTTTATTTAAGCATGAATGTTTTACATGCATTTTCACCTTTAATAACGTTATATGGATAAGGAAACAAATGTTTAGAATACATTCAAACCTATGGACTTAGGCAAAACTGGGCTGTGAAACTTGATGATCTTTATACACAGGTTGAATTCTGTTGAAATTAGTCATTTAAACACTGAACAAATGGTCTGATTAAGTAGGTGGTCTTTATACAGAGGTTGTCACTAAGACAGTATGTGAGTTTCTACTGGAAGAAATGTTCGTTGTTTTGTAAATTTCGTAGTTTCCATGGTTTCTGTGTGACCAAGAATAAAATTCAAAACAACTTGTTTCATATTACCGTATATGAGTTATCTACCAACTTTTCAGGAATATTATTTACAAGCTAGCAAACCATGAAAGAAATATCAAATTTCATATCATACACTATCGTGTAACATGTGTATCATTCGCGCTCTTTCAAATAGTTGTCAAATATATAATTGCGCACATAAGTATTCGTCAAATGATATACATATTATTATTATTGTTATATTTTTGTGTACGTACGTATCATATCACCCTGGGACTGATTGTGATGTCATAAAGATATTCTCTAATGTCATGATTTGAAAATAGCAGAACAAAATGGCATCTTTTGATTGATACATCTTCACATAAAATGGGATAATTATATACAGAAATCGAACGATACATAGGTAATGACACAATACAATTTTCAAAATTGAAATATGAAAAAAATGTACTGCATGTTTAATTCTTAACTGATTATATGATATTTGATAATGTCTCATATGCGATGAACATAAATGAAAGACAATGAAAAACGTTCTTTTTAAAACAATCAGTTATTCAAATAGAACTGAAAATAATTGTTAAACCAAAACTTGACAAAACATAGATATCAATGGAATTCATAGTACATTTGTTATAGGAAAATGATTATCCGTTATCTCAAATAAAAATTCATAATGAGGTAAAAACGGTATAAAGCTACATATGTAGTATATTAATAATCCGAAATAAAAGCCCAAAGTAAAATCAAAAATCATTTCTATGGAAGATATATTCAGCCACTATAGGGCCTTCTTCAGTCCAAATAAAAATTAGAGTACATAAGAAAATTAACTGATATTTTGTGCATGATCGTACGTGTCATCAACGTTCGTATCTACTGGTTGTGTACAGTGTTTATTTTCAAGTTCGTCATATGCTTCATTGCTATTTCCTGTTGTGCTTTGCGGTATCTTCATGTGATCGTAGTAATCGCTTCCTGGTTGTCTGATGTCATGGTTCCCCGTTCCTAGTTTATCATAAGCGTCGTCCGTAACTGCACCTTTGTTTACATACGCATGCGCAGTAACCGGTGGCTTTTCTTCGATTTCCTGAAGGTTGTTGTGATCTCCATTTACTACTATATTACCAATAGCTTCATCTTTAATGCTGGTTCTTTTGAGGAACATCACACCCGATTCCTGGCAGGGGGAAAGTTTTGGTTTCTTTCCGGTTGGTTTGTCAACTTCTGTGTACATATTTCCATTTGGAGCAGGCGAACGTCTGGGGCTGTGGCCGCCATGTTGTTTTCTTTTTCTTTCAATCTCCTTAATCGACAAGTTGCTGTAGTAATCAGCCAAGAAAGTGTTGGCATTACCTATAAAACCAAATTAATTCTTACTTACATATTTTTTTACGAATTTATTCCATCCGTTGTCGCATATCGCACTAATGTCAAATAAACATTCTTTAATAGTTCTTTTCATATAAACATTCTTTAATAGTTCTTTTCATATAAATTCATAATCCTGGTATCAATCATCAGTTTTACACGAATTGATTCAATAATTAATCACTAATCACTATGGCGATACACAAATGTTTTATTTTTATACATAATCTCTGTAAAATTTATTGTGGTGACTTTTTTCATAACTTCAAGGGTTTTCTCTTATTGGTGAGACGGCTAAAAGATTAATGACTTGTTTAAAAGGTGATTATGCTAATCAAAGTTTAATTACATTTTATAAATCATAATAAAATAATTTCTTTTGAAGCTAACCTGGCAAATATTCACTATTTTCTGTAGTAATTTATTCTTTTCCCATTCGCCAACTTTTGAGAAGATGTGATCAGAGGATTTACAGCAAACCAGAAAAGCACATTTCACTCGATATGTGACTAATTTAATGTTTATAACCGTTTATACAACCAGGCCCTGAAGTGGGATACAGTTATTGACAAGTAAGATAGAATTGCGTGTTAATACGATTGTTTAACATCCTTACCTGTCACGCTCCCGTCAGTGCAGTCATGTGACCTGTCAATATAATTACATAATTACACAGGTGATGCACATCTACCCTTCAAACGCCATGATGAACTGTTCCGGAAATGGAATGGGAAGAGTTCAAATGAGATTTTAGGTATCAATTGGTTGTATGAAAGAGCATGATTTACTACTGATCCTATGTTATTTCTAAAATAATTCGAGTGAACCATACATGTCGATATTGTAATTTATTATTTCAACGTTACAGCTGGTTGAAAATGAAGTTTTAATGATATAACCAAAGTAAATAGCAATATTGATAATAATATATGTAAATAAATCAAAATAACCAATACAATTGTAGTTTTTGTATCAAATTAATGAAAACTTTACTGTTGTTCACTTTTATAAACCTATTAACATTGTACAGTGGCCCCTCGATAATCCGAACACTTCTAAATCACAAACCGTCCGGATGTGATTTTTTCAGACTGCCAGATCCTATTAACGTAGTCAATATTAAAATCCGTTTCCTGATAATTCGATCAGGATTGTGAGTTTCCTGAATATCGGCGTCCGGATTATCGAGGGTCATCGTAATAGCATGTGAGTACGGATGTTAAGATTAATTTGAAAAATAACGTTACTTGGTTATGTTTCTTTTCCGGACACAATGGATGACGAAGGCGAGTATGATGACCAGAACAACTACAGCCAGGACAACTTGTATAACGACCAGGAGATAATCCGGCACATCATCCTGATCGTCTTGTGGGGATGGAGTAATACCTGAAAGGATGCGGGATCCAGATATCCGGAAAATATTGCTTAGTATCATTCAACATTTCTATTACATACGTAAGTCATCAACACGCTAACCAGTTAGCATTTGATTGATATATTTAAAAAGTTATTTCTTATACTCTGTTTTTTCTTTGAATGTATCTGTTTGATAATGTAAAATAGATTATTTTACAGGCACTGAAAAATATATTTACAGCAACTGAATTATTATTTCAAATATATTTCTTAAACAAATGGAACGTGACTAAAACAGATCATTATAAATTCTCTTAAATGCCCATATGCTTATGATAAAACAGTTATTTGATCAAGCATTGCGTAATTCATTATTTGACGGTTTGTGCCGGAAGTAAATGACATGAATCCTTACGTTCAGTACAGTTAATTCCAGTGTATCCGGTAGCGCAGGCGCAGTCACCTGTTTGTAGATCACACGTCTGATTGGCCGAACAGTTACACTTCTTTTGACAGTTCAAGCCATAATAGTCGGGAGGACAAGCTAGTGAAATAAAAAATATTCAGTTTAGTACCAAAAACCCGTACCGTAAATCAACTTATTTTATTGCAACACAAATATGTGTTTTCAAGCAAAACTATTCTCACGAAGACTCATTTATCACTGTTTTTCCCCGATAATTCAATCGCATGCAAAGTGCGCACAATAAAATCGCACGCAAAAATACGTTAGTTTGAAGCACTTTCTTATGTTGGAATGCCACGTAAAATATCTTAGATCTTAAAAAATGAAAATAAATTTCTTGCTAATTTAATCACTTGTCTATCTACATATATAAACTTTTTTTTGTATTCTAGTACATATATTCATCAGCGTAAGTCGTTTTGTAAATCCGGCATTAAAATAGAAATGTTGCAAATAACATAATTATTTACATACAGGCCAACCTGTCTATATTCATCAGACAGCGAAAAATACTCTTTACAGCCAAAGTATGAAGTGGCGAAAATTAAAAATAGTTTGGGTACGAATGATGTAATTTGCGAGTGGTGAAAATAACCGGTATGGGTGTTAGGACACATTTTGCTATATTCAGCGGATAGTATAATAGTATGAGAAGCAAACTAAAACCTGATACTGGGGAAGTAAATTCGTTGGTTTTGGTAAAAAAAAAAAAAATAGAAAAGGAAACACACGAAAATTAAATCCCGACGGAAAAGGATTCACATTATCTGTGCTAGCATCGTGGTAAATTAACCGCGTAATTACCTATTTTACATATTTACTTTATTCGGTAGTTAAATAGTATAAGAAGCAGACTAAAACATGATACTGGGTGTGTAAATTCGATGTTTTCGATCAAAAAACGAAATCCACGAAAATAATATCCGAACTAAAAACAATAATTTCACAGTATCGTGGTAAGTTTACCGCGTAGTTTACCTGTTTGACATGTTACCCCCATCCATCCTCCCTTGCACCAGCAGTCTCCTGTCGCTCCATTACATGATATTGTGCTGTTCCACTCACAGACACACGTTTTTTCACAATTTACGCCGTAAGTTTTTGGCTGGCACACTTTAATAAAAAAAAATCATGGACGCATTTGTAACATTTTAACGTGAAAACATGCTTGCTTATTTAATCATTTGTTTGTCTCTGTCTGTAAAACATTTCTTTTTTTCTATTTTGGTACATATATTCACCCGCGTAAGTTATTTTGTAAATGTTGCATTAAAATAAATATTTTGCAAATAATGCTTATAATAATGAGATAAATATCAATATAATCAACAAAAATGCATCTTAAAAAAACTAACGAGTGTGAAATAAATATCATATGTATATTGACATTCATAAGTATTGACATACAGTCAAACCTGCCTACATGTGTATATCCAAAGGACAGATGAAATAATAGTCTTTATAGACTGATTGCCTTTATCTTAACTTTATACACCGGCTTAAATGTGTTGCAATAGGTAATTTAATCATATTAAGCAGGTGCTCTTTATACAGAGGTAATCGCTAAGACAGGTTTAACTGTATTGAGTACCGTACGAGATTGACATACCGTTGACACATCCGGGTCCTGTATAACCAGGTTTACAGGTACATACACCTGTGTAAGGATCACAGTTTTGGGTCGGTAAACAGGTACAGGTCCCTGAGCAACCGTCTCCAAACTTGCCAGGAGGGCAGACTGCAACCAGAAATGTACCTTGTTAATTGTTACTATTTTTTACCAAATGGTACTTTAAATCAACTTTCTTTTGGGTTCGATTTGTTTTCGCGAATTTCATGATGAAGGTAAATTTATGACAGTTTTCTTCCGCGAAGATAACTTTTTACAATTCCTTTACAATTAAATTCACATGTATTTCCATGAGACTTTAAATCTGCGCATGATAATTTTCGCGAACTTGTTTTGAAACAGAAATCGCGAAATTTAGTAACCGCGAAAGTTGGTTTACAGTATCCCAATCTGATTAAATTACATATTTACTGAGCATGATAAAGTATCTGACAACATCTATAAGAGGTCACGTTCTGGTGACCTTTATACTATATGCAATTCAGATAAAGTGCATCTTCTACACCTAGTTACTTCAATTGAAAACGACATTTTGTCCTAGTATACATATACATTTAGCTGTTTGTTGACATCTTTGGGCGAAGTGTCTATAAACACAAAAATAATTCTGACAGCTCTCTTAAATTAGTTCATTTTAAAGATATTATAAGCAGTAATTTGATTGGCAAATTGGAAATTTTCCCAAAACGTGATAAGGAGTGATAATACGGATCTACATTTTAATCATTTTTGGGGTATCCAAAAAGCTTCAACAATCACTGAAATGTACATGTAGTTATATAGATTGGTATATTTATTAAGTAATATCCATCATACATAATAAATTATATTTTTGTTGCAAAACCATATTCCGCTAGGTCGATACAGAATCCAACAATGATGAATGTATCGACATCTGGATGGATAGTCAACATTTACCAGTGAATTCTGTAGATATCATTTAGTGATTTAGCTTTTTCGTCATGCCCAACATAAAACTCAGCACAAAGTGAACTGAAATTGAACATCTTATAAAGATGATCACAACTTATATAAGAAAACGGTTTATTAAATATAAACCATGTTGTATATACATATAACATGTGAAGCCATCCAATGATGATGGTCAAAATTATAAAATGGACACATCATACTATAACGTTCTCTTTTCAAATAGAAATCAACGAAGAAAAACATTACCCTGGCTGTAAATAGGACGTTAAACTACTTAACACAAAGAAAAACAAAATAAATAGTGGTATCCCTATTGTGAGGATTTGTCATTGTATTTCTCACTCGAACTTGTCACTACTACAACAATAATACACACACTGGTTACATCTACAATCAACATGTCCCTCTTGTCAAAAATAACCCCATGAATAGAATAGGTTAACCTAAGTCTATATGCATGTTCAAGTGACAGCCTTGTAAACTTCCTGATAAACTTAATTCAAGTGAACGGATGTTTCACCGCGCTTGACTTATACACACACACACACACACACACACGTCTAGATCGAAAGGACAATTGTTTCCCATACACAGACATGAATGTTTAACAGTGTCTGACTATCAAAGACTCAATTGATATTGCATCCCTTTAAAATACTGTATAACATTAAAAAAATATTCGTGTGCACTTTTCGTTTTCTTTTTCAACCTTTTCAAAAATTATTTCGTGCTTAGAAATATTTCTACACGTAGTTCATTTTTGTAACAATGATTGATCCGAATGTGACTAATTAGAGAAGTTTATGAATTAAAATATGACGTGGTGAAAGTAAATTACCCGCACGGAAATTAACGATTATGTGTTATTTTAATGATAAGCAATGTTTTCAAAATAAACCCAAACATACATTTTAATAATTCTGATTTTATCAAAAGTACATGTAGAATAGATTATCTTACATGATTGACAACGGAATTTTATATCTGTCTCGACCTACGTGGAAAAAGACTTATGTTATAGACAAAATATGATTTTATATACAGTTAGAAGCAATATCATTATGCATATCATATGTGGCGGCAGTCTTCATCCCAGCAAACAAAACAAATTCACGGCGTTTAAGACATTAGAGAGATATCTATATCTGATAGCTTTGTCAAATATCCATAATAAATAGGACAAATATGGCTGAAAGCAATATTGTTATAGCTTGAACATCATTATTAGGTATGTGACGCTTTTGTTTATGTCTAAAGAATTAACCGGAGGCCAATTCGGACCAAAATGCCATCAAAGAACAACTTTATCACATGCCGAAGGTGGCTTCCTAATGTAAATGACATTTTTATTTTTTACTGTAGAGTCAAAACGGATGTTAATATGGCTTTCATCCTGAAGGATGCGATTACAGATAATCTTTTTCCTCCAGTCAAAATTGTCTGAATATCTTCTTGTGTAAACAAACCTTTTATCGTCCAAACCACGCTTTCCTGTGTGACATTCTAGGTCGTAGGCTCGTGGAATCGCAGTCGATGTTCGAATTATGACGAAAAAAGGATTGCTCATTTTATTTTCGAAGATTAATGTTAGTAAAAAGCCTCAAACATTATGTCTGTTTTATAATACTCTTGAATTATCTTACTTCCACTGAAGTATCCTGGTTTTTGTTCTATATATAGTAAGATTATTATCTTTAGAGGTTATGCATATAATCCCTAGAAAAGAAGAGGAAATGTCAAGAAAAACCCCGACTAAGAACAGATATGTTCATTAAATCGCTTTAAGTAGCAAAGTTTTAATTATGAGATGCTGTATCATATCTTCACTTACAATCTATCTGATTAGGTATGTTATATGTGTCATTTGAACGGGGTTTTTAATTTACATGAAACGGAAATTGGAGAGTAGTTAAGAGTATGTAAGACCTATCCCTAGATGTGAAATGGCTATGATTACGCCTGAATAATTACAATTAAAGCACACAGATATTTAACAACTAAAATAATAAGAAATAGATGTCAAACAGAACAAAACATGTGTGTGAAAAGAAATGAAATACAGTATATAACTTTTGAAGTGATGTATTTGACAACATAGACAAAAACATTTTTGTTCGAAGAATCAGTATTTTGGTAATACGCCTAGAGCCAGGTAATACGATTTTGACAAAGAGATCAGATATAAAATTAAAACAAATGTCTAGATTGACATTCAGAGTCAAGTCTTGACGTGTGGTTTGGATCAATGTATATGCAGAATGGCAAATCTGGCTTGTAAAGATATGTTTCTAATCTTGAAAGGGAAATCCACAGAAATCACAATGTTATTGAAAAAAATGTTTTTATTGTGGCCACTGAGGCCCGGTTTTCAAGTCTAGTGATTAATTTCTTCTTTCTCGTGTCAAAATACACGTAAGAATTCCGTCTGTGCATATTACAGAGTTATTTACCTTGCGTATCATTAGTAACAATGTCTTTACTTTGCGAACACAAATTACGTCGTTTTCACAGAAGTGTATGACGTACCAATCAAAACCTATCTGGAATGACAGATAACTCTATAATATACAAATGCAGAATAATGAAGTTGACTTTGTGGTCGAGAGTTGAGAATCATCATAATATAACACCTCTTTCAATATCATATTGTCACCTTTGTGTCTCGGTTAGCGCAAAAGAAATGTGACAAAGCAAGTTCTTTGCGGCTATGTTATAAGAAGTATCTCCCTTTAGAAGAACTCTTACCTGGAACACAGACATCTCGTGTAGCATCATGGACGTAGCCATAGCAACACACCGACACATTTGAAGTGCTGTAAATTTCCTTGTATCGGAGCTGGTTACAGAATGTTGACCTGAAATGTGACAGCATGTTTGTCAAGTGATAGCATCAGTATGTTTAATTGTGATGGTTTGATGATTTTTTTACACTTAAGTTAGATGTGCATAAGTTATCAAAATTAAGGAATGATTATTGTCAGTATGTACACTATATATGTTACTTAAAGTTATATGTGCCGTAACTGGCCGAAATTTTTGACATTTTATTTTTTCTTCAATTATCTATTTAACACCATAAGTTTTAATTAATGAAGCTGTGAAAATCATTCAAATGGATAGACAAACATGTATGATGCCTTATAAACGTTAGTTAGAACACATAGGTTATGCACTGTGAAATTCTTATTTTTAAGCCTTATACATGTTTTGATGAAAACATACCTTCTGAAATCACTTTTCAATTATTAAGAATACTGTACAAATGTGAAATGAAATTGTAGACAACAATATGGCTTCATGGTCTGACCGTATGTACTCATTTCACTACACTGAAGATGTTAATATAATGATTTTTGGCAGTACTGCCAAAAATCATTTTCAGCTCTTATTTGTACATGTAAATTAAAACCTGTGGATTGAAAGTATTGTAATTCTCAAAATGTTGGTAACTTTTGGTGTTGACTAACATATTAAAAGCTCGTCTTGACTCGTGAGTATGAAAAAGAATATAAGAATTACCTTGAATAGGCGTTCAAGTAATGGTGATATAACACACAAAAAAACTCTTAGTGAACTCTTAATAAGCCGTGAAGACACTAATGATGAAAGTACACTCAGATTTTTGTATTATACATGTGTATCTCAATAACATAAAGAACATATAGAGATTGAACAGTGTTTTGATTGCGTTAAAGGTGGTATGAACGCAATGGGATACAGACATATTCAATGTAGCGCGTTACATATAATGGAAACCTGTATATGATCTGTTTACCTATTGTTCGCTTAGACGCTCCCAGAATTATTCACCGACAATCAGATGTTCTGTATATTTAGGTGAGATGAGTGACCGTACACACATGTACATCTGACGTAACTATGGGATTCCCCGAACATTCCTGAGGAAAGCCCCCCGGTTGTAGCCCCGACCAGCGATTCATTTTGTAGTTTATTACCGTTACAATGATTGAACACATGTTTTGTTTTGATGTCAAATACATATTTAATTGGATCTAATAAAAACTCTTTATTGTTATTTTAAAATCCGTCAACTTATGACGCAAAATCTTATCGAAGCGTGAACTAAAAGTAGTCCGAACCTGCACTGCGATTGTATTCATACGTCATTGCGTTTACGCTAATTTGAACGCAACTCCCCTCCAGTTGACTATATAGGGGCATATGTAAATATATTCAAATTAATGCTTAAAATTGATAATATTAGATATTATCTTCAAAATTTCGAATTTATTTTTTGACTTTTTTTCATTACGCCGTTATATCAACCAATTAAAAATACCGTTACCAATAGCGATACCATTTTTTCCTTTATTGGCTAATAGATTTAATTTTGTAGCAAATGAAAATGTCATTTCATCATATACTGGCAAATCACCCGCCGCTTAGAATTTCTTCCATCAAATTTCAAAGTTATCAAAGTTTGTATCAAAAGCCCATTTTAATTGGTCTGTTACAATATTTCACAGGATTAACATAAAATAATACACAATAAACTTCAAATAATTTGGGTCACGAAAAATTCTACAAAAATGCTTAAAAAGTAATTTGTGCTCTCGGAAAATTTTAATTTCTCCTGTTACATGTATATCAAAATCGCGAAATCTGTTAACGCGAAAAGAATCGACTGTTTGGCAATAAAGTATGGGGAATTAATTTAAAGAGCTACTTACACTTTTTTGCTCGTACACACCCATGGTTGTACAGGGTCGCAGGATCTTTCCTCTCGATAACATACGGCACTATAGTATTCTGCCGCAATGGTTTTTGTTCTGTAAAACAAGACAATGGTGGTTAGTTTATTTCCCATTTTGAATTAATGTGCTTATAGATTTAAGTCTCCAATTTTCAGGAACTGAGAAATAAAGTCACATGCATTAGGGAGATTAACGATTCCTACCATCTTAGAAGATATAAAATATAAATGAAAAATTAAATTTTCTCTTAATATGATTCATTGCAATGAAAATTTTTCTTGTTGGCACAAAATGAACATAATCTGTCCCAATTTGAATGCCTCAAAAACTGAAGTTCTTTTTGAATATTGTTTTATTTCGTGTGTGTGTTTCCTTTGTTGACGCAAAAATGCAAACCTTTTATGTAACTTTAACATACACAATATATGTATCAGAACATTTCTATCATTTGCTACAGTTTTATATTAGATAAGCTTATAAAACGTAAGTTAATTTTTTGCTTATACATTGCTAATGAAAACATAGACTTAAAATCAATAATTATCCGGTAATATTTCACATTATTCTTTAAAACGTAGAAAAAATATTCAGAACTCTGTAAGGCCTTGTTATCAAAAATATCTAAGAAGCGTTCCAGCATACATACGAATTATGACTGTTCTCTTAAGAATATTATAGAGAAGTTGAAAGTTAAGAAAAGTGGTTTAGAACTTCTGTCGTCTTTATCGGAGGGGTAGATTTTAAAATAATAGTATATTAGGAGGTGAAACTATCACATTGAGGAGCATACTTGTTCTCTCTCCCTCTCTCTCTGTCTCAAATACAACTTTATATATTATGTAAATCTTATCTTGTAAATGCCGTCTTGTCTTTGTAATTTGAATGTTTTATTTTTTGGAGGGAACAGGCTTTATATAAGTTGTCCAACTTATGCCCAATCCCATTGCACATTTTGCAATAAAATATGTTTAAATCAAAAGAATATTCCATTAATTTATGTTTTCTCTGACAATATAACCTGTGACCTTTGTGTGATTACATGCTTGCAAAATCAGTGATTGGTATGTACCAACTATTTACTTGACACAATTTGTATTTATTATGTGTATGAAATGAATACACAAAACAAATATTTATTTCAAAAACTTATATTTCGAGTTATTCGATACATTTAATATCAACGCGCAAAGCTCTTAACTTAATATTAACCGCGTGAAAATAAGTGATACCGAATAACCGGTTACATGTATATAGTTGAATTTTTAATGGCAACGTTTTCAGCGGTTTTAAAATTTTGCGAATTGGCTTTCAGAATACAAATGTATATATGATTCAACCATTTCCGTATTTTTCGTAACAAATTGTTTGGAGATCATAGCGATGTCCAGCAAAATCGCGATAATATCAACCTCGCAAAAAACGGCTATACGATATGAATTTTGTAATTTGCGGAGAATTGTGTCAATTAAGTGTGCTTCAATCTTTAAAGATGCTCCAACGCTGACAAATGGCTTTTTTTTTCTTCGTCAAAAACACCAACGATTTAGTATTTTTCTTCAGTTAAAAAAAGTTGGTTACTTTACACCAATACCACTATTGTAAAGATTGAGTTATTAATCTTACTTCAAGATAAAATTATTAAAAAATAATTAATTGCATCCCTTAAAATTTCCGTGGCACTATGTCCTATCTGGAATGAAATACTGATTGTGCATGCACAGAAAGCAAAAATTATTTTATATCATTTTTGTGTAGACATATATTTACACGATTAAGCATCAATTATTGTTCAAATTATGTTTTTCGTTATGCTCTGTCGGCGTTTTTTTTTTTTTTTTTTTTTTTTTGTCAGCTATTTTTGGTTGATGTAGTAAATAATGAGATAGATGATATATTTTACAAACAAACGCAGTTTATGTATTTGTAAACATTCACCACATTGTAGGTAATAGTAGACTATTACTGATTTTGAGGCACACTCCGACTGAGTCAGGTAAAACGTTGGTCGGTAGTTTTTTACGGAATGTTATGATGGCTTTCTTCCACAACCACTGGTAGTAACTTCATAATATTTAATAAAGACTTCATTGTATCTTATCATCATTATCCAATTACTGAATTGGATAATGATTCAATTACTTATTCAGTTCCTGAATAATAACATGGAGTTTTAAACATCGCTGCCCAACAATACACATTTTAACGAATTTAGTATTTGCCTATCTAAAGCCTCACTTCAAATACAAAAATAAATAAATAAATTAATAAAAAACGTAAATGCGTAAAAATTCCAAATTTATCAAATACTCGAAATATCGGCAATTATCATTAAATTATGCGTTTATATTATTTGTCTTTTTCAAATTCATTTCAATTTATAATCTTGATAGTGACGGATCTACCTGATCAAATCCAACAGTATACGTATATGAGGATAGCAACGTAGTCTTTGCTGAACGAGTCTTATTGATAACCATTAATTATACACAGATGCTTCGATTTATCTATAAAGATAGATGTGTATTAGATCTTTATTTTCTAAGATGTTTAAGATAATTGCAAGCTATTTCAATCTATTTCAAACATAATATTGCTTTTTCGTGCCATTAAAGGGAAATTTGGCGGATCAGAAAATCAGAAATAGGAAAACAAAGCAAAAATTATATATCTATTAAACAATTCAAATAAGATAAAAACTTCATTTTTTTGTAATTGGATGATGATGATAAAATACAATGAAGTCTTTATTGAATATTATGAAGTTACTACCAGTGGTTGTGGAAGAAAGCCATCATAATATTCCGTAAAAAACTACCGACCAACGTTTTACCTGACGTCAGTCGGAGTGTGCCTCGAACTCGTGACTCAGTCGGACAAGGATAGCAATATAATGCTAGACGCTTTGTTCATTCACTTGGTAACAAATGCCACATTTTATAGACGAAGGAAACTCTTTAAGAGATAATTACTCCGATTGACTAATGTTGAATGTATATAAACAATTGATAATCTAGATGCCGGGTATGCCAATAATTTTAAATCATATGTAAATTCAGCAACCTTCCATGATGTTATGAACACGTTTAGTTTTTGAATAACTTTTACTGAAAAGCACATGTTTCTAAATGTTGTGATTTTGATAACTATTATTGTAAATTCTAATCATTTTAGCATATTTAATCATTTTAGCATTTCTTATCATGATCAACATTTCTAATCATAATTAACACTTGTTATAATTTTAGCATTTCTAATCATGATTTACATTTTTAATCATGATTTACATTTTTAATCATGATTTACATTTCTAATCATAATCATTTCTAATAATGATAAACATTTCTAATGATGATAAACATTTCTAATCATGATTAACATTTCTAACCCTGATTAAGATTTCTTTCCAGCGCAGTATGTCACATGCAGGTGTGTATACTGGGAAAACCCCATTTTTCTAAAGGTATTGAATTTGATAATCATTATTAGTTTTTCTAATCATGATTAATCTCTCCTATCATGATTAACATTTTCATAGTATGAAGCATACAGGTGTGTAACCCACTAAGTGGAGAGTTATGTATGTGTGTATCATTCTATACATTTGATATATTTCAGTATGCTATGTAAAGGTTATGTCGATAAAGGCTGAGTTCACTGTAATAAACCGTTACCATACTTACGTTTGTGTTTCTATGCAATCTTTTCCTGTGATGGTCGAGATGCTTGTTGATTCTGGGGTTGTTGTTAAACCTTGAACAATTCCACTTACTAGTAGTACTCTATACACATAAGAACGAATTATCGTCCGTGGTGGTGTCAAATGCTCCATCGCTATGTTGTTGAGATTGTTTAACATCTAAATGTGAGTAGGTATAATGAATTTGTCGCCTTCATCCACACTCTTATACACTTTCTGGAGTATTCGTGTGTAACGAGAGCAGAATACCTGTGGGATGCCCAAGGCAGATTTTGTCATACTTTCTCATCCACCTCGTTTATAAGAGATGCCATGCTAAATGCACGATAATATATATAATCGTATTTCAGGTTCAGAAAACATGCAGGTGAAATGATGAAATGAGTCTTTTTTGTTATTGAATTGGGTCATTGATTTGTAATTTTGTTCACGGTTCAATGGAAAAAATGAAAACTTTATTTATTTATAAACAAGCGTTCGACTTTATTCACACAGTAAACTACAGTCGCTATTTCAAAAGACACGGTTGGTTGCTTCTCTGTGTGTCAGCGATAGAATTCAGTTTAGAGGCTTATCAGCGAGACAAAAATTCTCATTTTTTGTAGTATTAGATAGAAGTAATCCTTTTTTCAAAATATGAATATACAATGCCTTAAGGGGTAAGGGATTTATGACCGTGTAATGTTTGTATCTAAATAATCTTCATTGTTTCTCTCACGAAGCTTAGTTTAGTTGATGCTACCTGATAAAAAAATATTTATGCTTTGTTTTTTTAACATTACTTACGTGGCAATGCACTCTGAATCCTCGGGTAAATTAATATATGACTGGTTTGGCTTAAAGGTGATAAAAACAGATTTTAAATATGCTATTTTTGTGTTGATATTTGTTTATTGTGGTGCACTTTATGATTTCCAACAAAAAATACAGGTTGTATTTGAAGTAATTTCAATCAAGTGTGCTTGAAACGAAGTCCACAACGACCCTTGTCTAGAACGATCGCATCGCTTATCGCCCCTGATATCACCAGGTGGCCGTAGATTTGTGACGTCATCTGAGACCAACAGCTGTGACAAGAGCCAGGAAACTCAATGGGGCAGTGTTGCGGTATTGGCGATTATAGATATTTAAAACAGTCGCGCTACGTGTAGTTGCTATATTGAATAGTGGAAATGAATCCGTATATAATATATAATCTATAACATACAATGATATAATAAAAACGATAGCTTACTCATTATTATCGTCATATTCTGGGCTATAAAATTGTTATGTTCAGTATGTTAAAGATGCTCCACCGCTGACAAATGGTAAATTTTAACTATCAAAAACAGGAGCAGACGATTTAGTATTTTTCTTCAGTTGCAAAAGTTACTTATTTTACACCATTACCACCACTGAAAAGTTTGTGAGCTTCTAATTTTACTTCAAGTTAAAAACATGAAATATAATTTAAATAGAAAAAATAACAAGAAAAAGGATAAATTACAACATTTAATTAACCAACATATATATAATACATCATACATATATACGAAACTACAAAACATTTATCAGTTACCAAAAAATATTCAATCAGAACAATACATAAAAAATGTTTGGCACACGGGGCAACTCAGCTATAGATAATTACAGTACCGCTGGCTGTAACACTTTGGTCACATTGCTCCAGCCCTACTTATAACATACATCTGTAACGCTATGAAGCGTACATACGCTGGCTGTGACACTTTAGTCACATTGCTCCAGCTTCTTAAAAGTGAATAATGTAGAGTACCTACTAATTATTGATATTATCAGCTGGCTGTAACTCTTTGGTCACATTGCTCCAGCATAATTAGTACAAGTTATGAAAAAAGGCTGGCTGTAACTCTTTGGTCACATTGCTCCAGCATAATTATTTAGTACCTATAATGTTATGAAAAAAGGCTGGGTGCCCCAAAAATAATGTGCCTGTATTCATAATAATACATATATATAACAGAAATTATAATAAATTTAGGAATGTAATATATTTGTCAAGTTTTAATTTGTCAGCATATATTGAAATAAGAATGATGTATCAACATTTAAGTGAGAAAACAGTTTGATTAGCAATAAGCGTCTTTTAGATTGTAAAAACGAATCTGAAAACTACGTACTGTATCAACATATATAAACACACACATGTATAATATTAGTCTATAAGACTATGAAAAACATTAAAACGATAACTTATGATGAATTAGTCAGCGCGATTTGAGCGTCCCTCAGACATGATTGAGGTGTTTTGATGTATCTGCAATACGCGTCCGATGACCATCTCCCTAACACTTTTATCAGATGGTCCTCTACATGTGCTGCTGCCGCAGAGGTAGCCGCCCCAATGCGGAATGAGTGGCCATTATAGAGTTCAGAGTTTATACCGATACATTGCAGAGTATGTTTGAACTTAGAGATGAATATTGAGCGTGTTAAAGCTTGTCCATTTTGTACCACGAACAGGGGATCATGTGATGCAGGACTAAACTGCATTCTGGCTGACAAATATTCACAACAGGCAGCATAAGGACATATAATGCCCCCAACCTTGAACAGTTTAATTTTCACACCTTCCCTAAATGGGTCAGTTTTTGACTTTTTGAGGTGAAGCATGACATACTCGTCTGATACTATAAGATCACTAACACATAAATGCTGAGTGTAATCAAATGATGTTCCAACTGTAAATTCACCACATCTTAAGAAGCCGAAAAAGGCGACGATACAGGCTGTCCTCATCATCAGATCTTCGAACAAATGTGAAGTTTTTCTCAGATATCCTATCACATCCTTCAGAATGTTAAATGTAACTGGGTATCGTGGTTTACTGATCTTTCTACGTGATCTCTTGACACCACCCAGGATAGCGTGCATCCTACTAAGACCATCGACGCCTGGGAAAGGTATATTGTGCTTGAGGCACATGAATTTAATACCACACACATATAATTTGATTGTAGAATATGCAAGATCTGAATTGTAACAATGTGCTACAAAGTATATGAGCATATCCTCCGAAACTTGCAGATCTGATAACTTCACATCAGTCAGGATACCCGCTAGTAACAGGAACCTAATAAAGTTGTTGAATCCTGTGTAGTATGCTTGTTTAGTGTTCGGAGCGATGGCCGTCTCCCACAAGTTGTCTACAATGGGGGTTAATCCCAGAAAACCTCTGATGGAGTTGGTACGGCACACGGCAGGTTGTTGGCCTCTGGAGCTAACTTGCGGAACCTCTCCATCTGTAAACGAGACAAAGAGTCAGCAATCACATTACACTTGCCAGGTACATGTTTAGAAAGTACAACAAAAGAGTTCATAGCTGCACACATTGTCAAGCGACGCATTAAAGGCATGATATGTACTGCTTTTGATCTCCCCTTTTGGAGAATAGCCACGGTAGCCAAATTGTCACAGTTAAAAAGTATACGAAGTCCTTTCCAATTATGACCCCAAATCATAGCCGCTACTACTATTGGGTATAACTCTTTAAATGCAATGGAAATTTCCTCTCCACTACATATATGTTCTTTAATAGCGTCCGGCCATGCCTCGGCAAACCACTGTCCCTGCATGTATCCTCCGTAACCTACACTACCCGATGCGTCCGTGTACAGTTGTATATCCTCAGACTTGGTAATATGCTGATCGTAGAATATGGTCGCTCCATTCCAATGTTTAAGGAAAGAAATCCACATTTTAATATCACTTCTACATTCCTGACTAATTTTAACGAAATGGTGTAACTTCTTGGCTGTAGTGGACAATTTGATAATGTAAGACACAAAACTTCTACCAGGGATAATGACCTTGCTTGCAAAGTTTAAGTGCCCTAACAATTGTAAAAGTTCGCGTTTGGTACATGATTGTCGACTTTGAAATGATTGCAGCATTGAAATGTCTCTATGGAGTTTATCCTCTGGTAATCTTGCTTCCATTTTGTGTGAATCCAAAATAATACCTAAATATTCAATGACCGTTTCCGGCCCACAGGTTTTGTGAAGAGCCATAGGAATGTTCAAGCTGTTGAAAATCTGGAATAACATCTGCATATTTCTTTCCCCACACTTACTAGGGTCTTCAAAAGTGATGAAATCATCCAAAAGATGCAATATATGAGACACACCGTAATTATTATGTGCTATCCAACATATAGCCCGCGAAAGGTTATCAAAAAGTTTTGGGCTTGACCTACAGCCGAAGGCCAGTCGCGTGTAAAAATAATATTGATTTTCCCAGCATATCCCATAAAGATGCCATTGTGATGGATGAATAGGTAAAAGTTTGAAGGCATCAGAGATGTCTGTTTTACACATAGTAGTATCCTTCCCTAGTTGTTGAATTAGTTGAATAGCGTCATCTATCCGCACGTATGAAAGGGAACAACTATCTTTGTCAATTAAATTGTTTACACTTGGATGATCGTCATCTTCATGTGGCGATGATAAATCCACGATAAGACGAGGTTTACCCGAATATTTACCATACGCTACACCTATCGGGCTGACCCGATACGATGAAAATGGCAATGCATGAAATGGTCCTTGCAAGAATCCTTTGATAACTTCCTTATGAATTAATTCCGTAACAGTATCACTGTCTTTCAAAGCTGATTGAAGATTCTTGCATACCTTACTGGGCAAAGGTATGTCTGGAACCAAAGTGTCAAAACCATAAGTTAAACCATCACACAGGTACTCAACAAAATGTCTATCCGGATGATCACGAAGCTCATATCTCAATCTGTCAACATTGATAGGGGTGTCAGCTATCATATTGAGTCAATTATCCTCAGGTGGGCCTTTACTTTGTTTCCTACATGTTTTAGCCCCATGACTTGAGGCTCTACACTTGAGACAAATGTGAGAAAACACACAACTTGATCCGAACTGGCACGCACCTTCATTAAAGTTATTGCAAACTTCAACACCGTTGATTTTGATCTTGGGACGGCCCAATCTGTCGGTTTCTTTATCACCGCTCTTTGTCTGTTTACCTAGTGCCGATGTTTGTGATGAATAAAACTTGGCATAGCTTTGGCTGTTCTTTTTCTCACGTTGTTGTGGGCAGAAAGGAGTTGCGTGAGATGTGAGACCACACAACTGGCATGTGTTGACTTTTGCGTTACCGACACACATACTTAAAAGACCTTGGTCCATAAGTTCCCACCTAACTTTTTGGTTGTTGTTACGGAGGGCTGCGGCTGCTTTCATCGCAAACTGACAGTGGTAGTCATAATATTTATGACCATACACATTACTGATTTGAACAATGTTCGCCTCATAAATGTCGAGCTCGTCTCTACGCTCAGGGAATTTCTCGCACATCACACGTTTGAATTTCCCAAATGCTGTGATAAACTCTGAGATGGTAAGTGACTTGTTTAATCTCGGATCATCAGACTCTTTGTACAAGTTAATATTAAAATTACGATGGGTGTCGTCTTGCCTGTCGGTGTCGTACTTGGGAATAAGTAACGCAGCTAAATTTACGTATTTCCCTTCAAGAATTTTCTTTCTATTAGCGTCCGATACAACATCTACGTGAGGTATGCTTGCCGATGCAATGCCTTCAGACGTATTCGCTGAATTGATCGAGTACCCACCTGTGTTTGGGGAATTGGCCGATTCTTGTCGTCTTAGTGAGGCGTACGCTGTCGACAGAGTATATTCAGGAGCCGAGTTGTTCCCTCCTTCCTTGTTGTTAACCAGATTTAGCACTGTCTGTTGCAGCGATATCATGGTTTGCTGCATAGTGTTCATGGTTGACAGCATGCCTTCTACTACACTGGGCGCCGCCATATTTGATGTCGATTGTTGGGTCACTTCCGGTGTTGGCGCGTTAGTTTCGCATCTAGAGCTGTTGGCTAAAGCAGACGCAGTGCGTAACAGTTCGGTATAATTCGAATCTTCGTGTCTCTCGGGGTTATCACGATTGCCATGTAAATTATGAGATATGTTATTCTCATTCGTCTGTTCATTGGTAGACCTACTGTTCACTTCCGCACCAGTACGAGTAACTTGTCTGCGCGCCATAGCTGGACGTCCAGCAGCATTCTCCATGTACAATGCTTTGAGCGCCGTTTTAGTCATGCCTGTCGACGGAACATTGATACCTAATTTGTTCAATTCTTCTTTGAGCTGAGTTACTGTCCAATTACCCGGGTTAGAAGAATCCCAAGGTGAATTAGTAGTGCGGGATCGAGATCGTCGACTCGCCATTGTTTATGTAGGCGGCTTACACACTTAGTCCAAAATCGTACCTAACACAGACTAATGAACAATAATTGTTCCCACAAAGTTCTTCCAGGTCACGTATGACGTAAATCCATTATGCTTAAAGTTGTAGTATGGTTTCTTTGGTGATTATAAGGATAAAATTAACGTATAGACTTCCCGAGAAAAACACAAAGGCTGCTTCTGATGCTGCTGGAACTGGACAAGTGACGCTATCAGATTATTCTTGACCAATCAGATGACTGCCCCTATCACGTGACCGGTCACTCTATACACTGACCCAGGACCCCTCGAGGCCCTACCTATGTATATCTTATCTGAGGTTTCTTCTATATCATGCCTTAGCCTAATAAATTGATTATACATAGCTCTAAATCTCTTAATTATAACCAAATTACAGATAGTATGTGAACTACACAAAATATAACACCAAGAACAATTCACAGAATAATTCCTAATATGTGTAAAATGATGTATGCAGTAGTTAAGGTAATATTTTTCTATTTAAACCTGGCTTATCTACATAAGCCTCAATTAATTGTTTCCCGAAAAAATCCGTGTTACTATATCCTATATGAAATGAAGTACTGATTGCGCATGGACCAAAGGCAAAATAAATTATTCTATATTATTGTTTGTGTTAATTAGACATATATATACACGATTGAACACCAATTATTGTTCAAATGATGAATATCATTTATGCTCTGACGGCGGTGGAGCATCTTTAAAAGCCATTTGACACTGTGTACGTGTGTGTCACTGACTCACTGGGTTGCGCTTGACTTTTGTCTGTAACTTAAGACTCAAAACATAGACTTTAAAGTTATACCAACATGAAGAAATATAACTTTACAAGAAAATGGACCCAAATTACAATGAGACTACATGCTACATGCACATACATGTACATATAATGCATATTTATATAAAAAAAAAAAAAAAAAAAACGCCACCCTTCAAACCCTATCCAAAACCCTATCATACCGCGATAAACGTGCCCCTATCCCGCCTTATGTACCTACTGCACACCTCTATATTTCCTATTTGAAGCTTAATCCTTCAGAACACCGCACAGAAAGGGCTAGACTTATTTATTTTCTTAAAGTTCTATAATTAGTTTTACGGATATGTACGAAATAGAATAACATGTACAGTAGTAACAATACACGCACGGCCGATAAAAAAGACGGCCGGGACACAAAACACAGATACTAGATACAATGACCTAATATGGATGACATGTACTCGTGGACAAGATACACATGTAATAGTTCAACTAACACAGGACCATGAAACAACATATATTTCTTATAAAACACAAATATTTACAAGACCGCTTCATTATATTTTTCTAACCGTGCGGAGTTTTGGAAATAAGAAACCTGTCGACCTTACTAAATTTTACAAGTATACGCACAGACCACAGCACACTAGATAGCCTATTGACCATTATGAGACGCTCTAAGGGTCTAAATAAAAAAAAAGAATCGGTAAAATTCGCATTCTACATATATATACGCAAGTGTACTATGTAGAATATAACAGGAAATTAATGAGTACTAAAATTGGCCAAATTTGCGAGTATTGTGGTGTTTTGGGGGTTGGTTCGGGGGGGGGGGGGGGGGGGACTCCGATAAAGATAGTACAATTTAGTAATAGAATGACTGAGATATGAGTTTCACAATGTATTTTGATGATTTTGTGAGGGCTTAAGGCGAGAGATTTTGTTTTTGGGGGTCCTAAGGTATCCCCCGAGAAGGAAAAATATTACTAAATGTATTTACGATTGCTGAGATGAGTTTTACGATGTATTTTGATGACTTTAGAGCGTTCTTAACATGGTAATTTTTCGAATTTAAATTCCTGCAATTAAATAATGATAACTGTGAATGTCGTCATATCATTATGCAACCCTGCTCGATCTGAACTAGTCCGCTAAACCTGCTTATATTATTAGGCTTTTTTTTTTTTTTCCTAATATATATTAGGCAAAAAAAAAAAATTAAAAAAGCCTAATAATATAGGCAGGTTTAGCGGACTAGATCTGAACATACCGGTTTCACACCACCGGTACATTGTTGTGTAACCCAAAATAAATATGAAAATCCCTAAAATGAAGTATGAAAAATGTGCAGAAGGACCTCTTTTATTTTTAATGCGCATTTTGAGAACATTTCAGTCGACGAAAATGGGGGGCAAAAGATAAATTATTGATTTTTTTCTTTCAATCTGCATGTATTTTTCATGTCTCCGTATGTTTGTAACAGATGATTTTTCTATCAAAACGTAGGTCTAAAGAGGTGGGCCCCAATAGGAGGTTTCAGAAAAGATGGCGATGACGTCACACAAAGGTACATCCGGGCGCTCAAAGGTACAACTCCGTATATCTACACATAAACATAGAGGGAAAACAGCCGCTTGCGATGTTTGTTTACATTTTATTGTAATAAATAGTACGACAATCCGAGAACTATTGCGTTATTTTAATTGTAAAAAGGGTAAATAAAAATATTTAACAATAATATTTAGATATAAACATCTGGTATTTATATATTTTACTCCGTTTATACTCCATTTTCTACCGCCATGAGAAAAAAACACGGTCGTCATTAGACCTACGTATAAACATTGACAGAAGTTACAAAATTGACAGAAACTACAAATTAAATTCCAAGTTCCACCAAAAATTACACTGATATTTTAATAAGCAATTACTGTTTTCTAAGTCTTACTTGGTAAAACACCTTACGATGTTTGATTATGACCAAATTAAAATTTGCCTTCGTAGATACCCCAAGCGTACTGCAGCCATTACGTACAATACTGCCGAGATCCCGAATTTCGTCATTTTTCATAGTCACAAAATTATGTATTCTGGTTAACTTTTTCGTTAGAAATTTTGGAATTTAGTTTATAACATTCAATTGAGTCATTTTATAGTTACTTTTTATCATATTTTTAAACAAAACTTCGAGTATTTTGAATTCTTAAAGCCGTGCGCAATGTGTCCCGGTCGGCATTTATAGTAATTACGATCTACATTGTAGCTATATTCATAAATCTAAATGTAGTCTATCTAACATGTATTCAAATTATTTAAAGTGAATAGTCGGGCAAAGAAAACCAGTCTAAATGCGTTCATTGGCCTTCCAGAAGTTCTCACATATTAATACGACGGCCAAGTTCTGCTTACGTTTCCCAGTTCTGACCATTAAAGTAAAGGAAAGTTGAAAGCATTGAAAGCGAGGCTGCGTGTAAATGTAACCACGGACATAGTCAGCCGGGAGGACGTATTAGGATTCCTATACTTTAAATTAATTTCTTCGTACGCAGACAGATTTTGGCGAGAGATTTTATTATTCCACTTCATAAGAAATTATACTGGATACATTCACACAATTTTTACCGACTTTAGCCATCCTTGCCCGACTGTTCACTTTAAAAGTAATATCACCTCAATTTGGGACTTTACATAACGGCACATGGAATAAAAGTGATTAAAAAAATAAAAAATAAACTCATACAATTGAACGATTTCACTATTTTATTTTTCGAGATATCGGCAGCCATACTGTACGTCTACGTACTCATACATGTATATCTTCATTTATGTGTAACGGTGGTTTATACCATTCATTTAAATATACATGGGAATTAAATAACGAAATATATATATTTTACAATTACTTATTGAGATATGTGTTGGTAATTACGTATAAATATTATTAATTTTCCAACTATCGGCTGTTGCCCGAGGTGATCTACCAGCGAAGCCATGCACGAGCGGCCGTGGTCTGGCCAGGTGGTTCATATTTCGTTATATTTATATTAAATAGTGTTATAAACAGATTTTTCGTGTATAACAGAAATATTATACATTGAAATCAATTATCTATTCATAACTTTTTCACAACATGGCTTTCTACGTGTGAACAAAAAGCGGGTACGTGTGACGGCCCGGCACCGCTTCGCAAGCTGGATTCAACACTAAATCTAAACAAATATATTTAGCAATAAACAATTGTAAATATAAATGTCTGTAACCTCTGAAACAATAAGAAACTATTTTGAAATCAGAATTTGCAAGTAAGAAAGTGTATGCTTTTGTCAACGTATCGATTGTGTAGCAGGGATGTACGTATCTGCAGAGATTTAAATACTATATCTCTGGTATCTGTTATTGTTTTTATTAGTCGCCATACCGTGTTTGTACCTTTGAGGACCCGAATGTAAACTTTCTGTGACGTCACGCCATCTTTTCTGAAATCTCCTATAATTGTCCATTTTCGCTACGATCTTATTTCGCACATAAAATTACCAGTAGATTCTATGTATATCAAAATTCCTCGTTTAATTTTATGTGTAAACTAAATTACATACATGCACAGTCGTATTACTCCAGGGTGGACTGAATAGGAAAGAACTACTTATTCATTCGTGGTTTAACCCCTGGCACACCATACGCCACATGACATATGTACCCGCGACATTAATGACATCATTATTTACATGTAGTGACGTCATTTCATAGGTTATGACGTCAATAATGTGTCATTATGTAGGGGATAAATCACGCTACCCAATAAGTCGAAATATAACATATTTTTCACCGTGTGTATTTCCGTAAGTACTAAGACATGTGGCTAAAATACACATGCATGTTGACAGTTCCGCGATCGGCACACCAGCTTCCGGTAGTTGATTGTCTCAGATGACGTCACAACTCAAGGGAGGTAAGTCATAGAAAAAAATCTGTCGTCGAAAAGATGTGAAGATTGCTTTCATTAATTTTACTATTTAGAGACAAAATATAAGCAAATATCAAACTGGTATATGTTTAGATAGGCATTACAAATGTTTCTAGCATATTATCTCATTTTCCATGTCCTTTCTGTTTTTATCACCTTTAAGATACCTGGTATATAAATATTTTCGGTCTTTGCATATTACAGAATTAGCTCCATTGCAGCGATTGATATTGAACGCAAAATTTAATGTGCATGCGACAATAAGTTGATTTACAGTATTCATTGATAATGTATTGGTTCTTTTAACACAAGTAACTTCTCTTATTGATAAACAAAAGAATCCTAGGTTTCGTGTATCTTCGAATTTTTACAAGAAGGTTTTTCAATCCACATAGATAAAGAATTTCGATATAACAAAAAGTAAGACCAAAATTTAGCCGATTAGAGAACGATATGTAATGTTGATTTGTGCTGGGATTGAATTTTACAGCAAAACTAAAACCAAACATGATAAATGCAAGATCATTTCAAATTCCTCTCTACATTGAAGCATTTTATAATTAGCTGTTTTCATTATTTCAGATTATTGTATTGTCTTATATCATATCAATAGGAGTTGAACAACAGGACGAGCCTATAAAACGACCTCTCCTGTTGACATAAGTTCATAGGTACGACAAAGGAAGTAAAAGTGCGGATGAATTGGAGAGTCACTGGATACTGTTAACTGACATTATTGAAACAAATATCAATCAAAAAAGAGTAAAAAAAAAAAGGGAAAAAAGAAAGAAACAATTATTAATTTAATATTCCGTAAATTACAAGGTGAATATGCCCTGCTGCATTTCCTTTATGTGAGTTCAACAATATGTCTTTCGGAGAAAAAGACGTAGTGTTTGCTCGTAAATTGATAACTTTACCATTGATACCTACTCGTAAGGGCAAATAACTCCATAATATGCAAAGACAGAATGACTTCACACTGTCAAAACATCTACGTGATGAGTTTGCGCAGTGTTTTAATCAAGGTGACGTGGATAAGTATGGGACAATCGTAACATCTCAGAGAGATTTCCGATAATCTTCGGATATTGGCGAAGATTAACGGAAATTTCTCAAAGATGTTGCGATTAAAGTATAAGAGTGACCCATGGGTACCTTACTGAATACATGGCTGTCTTTCTTTCCCCAGAAAATACTTTAAAGTGTTAAACGTAAGACAATGACACATAATGTAATTGCACTTCAATGATATGTATTGTTTACATCATAAATGTATCATTATGAATCATGAATATCATAAATATATTACTATGTATTATTAACATCATAAATGTATCATTATCATTTGTTTACATCATAAATGTATCATTGTGTATTATAACATCATACATGTATCACTATCATTTGTTTACATCATAAATGTATCATTGTGTATTGTAACATCATAAATGTATCATTATCATTTGTTTACATCATAAATGTATCATTGTGTATTAATAACATCATACTTGTATCACTATCATTTGTTTACATCATAAATGTATCATTGTGTATTATAACATCATACATGTATCACTATCATTTGTTTACATCATAAATGTATCATTGTGTATTATAACATTATATATGTATCACTATCATTTGTTTACATCATAAATGTATCATTGTGTATTATAACATCATAAATGTATCATTATCATTTGTTTACATCATAAATGTATCATTGTGTATTATAACATCATAAATGTATCACTATCATTTGTTTACATCATAAATGTATCATTGTGTATTATAACATCATACATGTATGACTATCACTTGTTTACATCATAAAAGTATCATTGTGTATAATTAATATCATGATTGTTTCATCATGTATTCACACCATGATGAAATTGCGAATCTAAAAAGCGGGGCTAAAATAATAAAAAAAAACAATAACAAGTACTTTTACACATATAGGTCGAATTCCAGACAAGGTTCAATTTTTTAAGAGATGGCGAAATAATGGAAAGATGTAAAAACATAGGTTTGTATCGCTCAATTAATAAGACTTCTTTATACATGTATGTGAACATTCTGTGATCCCGAAGGTAAAGTATCTCTATCCTTCCTAGCCACAAATCAACGAATATTTGTTCTCCGAGTCATACTTCGATGTATAGGCGATATCTTAAGTAAATCCCACCGTTTGATACCAGTCTGATTTCTGAAATTGCCATTCAAAATTTTACCGAGAAAACAACTTTTTTTTTGTTGACACCGTGACGCCATGAAGGCGTTATGCATTAGAAAATATGCAAGACACTCTCGGACAACATGAGTATTGCAAACCACCAATATACTGGTAGGATTTATTCGCGACGTTTTTTTTATTTTCTTTTATTTTCTTATTTCGCGCTTTCAATTACATCTACACGAGTTCATTCACGGACGAACATCAATAAGCGCACATTTTGGCACGTGAATAAATAATATGTTTGCATGTTGCACTGTTATGCGAACTGTTGGCTAGTTGTATTTACGTAAATAGATACACTAGGAAATATCTGCACGCAAAAACCTATCCACATTAACAGTATATTAGGTGTTATCAGTTTGTACGAGTTCGCATCTGTCGTATTCGCTACCAATCACTTCTGTTATTCTTTGCCTTGTACTGGGTATCATGCTGTCATACTGAGTGGAAGCATTCGGATTGGTCATCTTGACATTGTCATAGTCATCACTAATCACCATGGTAGCCTGATTACCATGGAAACTGTCATACATCCCAGAAATTACTTTCATTTGGTCATATGCTTGGTGACTGGTTTCCGTGGACTTCTGAAGTGGTTGTTGGTCGTAAAATGAGTTATAATGATCATCGACATGAACGTTTCCCGAGTTATGTTGATCATTGACGTGAACGTTTCCGTCCTCCTCATCAACGGTGGAATAGTGATTTCCATCCCGTTCTACACGTTCAACTGGAAAACAAATACCATTTGTATTATATTTAAACATTTTTTTTTATAAAGATGAAAAAGAGAGCATATTTTTACGCTCTGGAAATTTATGATAGTTAATTGCGAAATAGCAAATGTCAATAAACATAGGTATATGTTAAAACAGAAAATAGACGCAAAAGACAATAGATTAACAAAAATCTATTTTAATCTGTTTTAAAATTAAAAAAAAAAAAAAATATCCAACTTACCTTTACGTGACTTCTTTCTTTCCAGATTCCTTTTCTTGAGGTTTCGTCTAAATAAACAGACAACGCAATGAATAATTACAGATTGTAATGATAAACAAATGATTGTATAAAAAAAACGTAATGTAGCACATTTTAAGATACACCGGGCAATATCCTTTTAAGAAATTCCATTAAATTTCATACTGGATTCAATTTCTGGTGTTTCAATCAAGATTTGTTAATATTTCCGTCTATAACGTGTATATGTAGTTCATGAATTGTTCCGAATAAAATTAACTTAATTCTTACATCTTACCCGTTGTTACATATATAATAGTATATAAGTATCGAGATGGAATTTCAAATAATTATTTTCATGTTATACATTTAAATGACTCTTTAACTACACCGAAATGGTTTTTTTATGTTTTGCCGAAATTGGCACTCCTAGAATGCATAATATATATGCGACAGTTACATTCGAGAAGTTGCGAGTGCGTCAAGAATACCAGGCTAGCGTCAAGACGGCAGTGACTAATAAACAGCACGAACGAGTCAAAAGTCCGGAATACTATATGCAATGCTTACCTAGCCAGTATCACTATAACAATAGCCACTATGACTAAGATAAGCGTGAGGACGACCAAAGCCAGAATTCCACCCAGAGGCATACGGTAGTCTCCCCTTTCTGATGGTATAGTACTAGTGCTATTAATACCTGAAACCGACGGGAAATGGGAACATTTTATCATAAACTCAAATACATCATTTTATGGCTTTATTTTGAGAAACGCATTAAAATAGGATTTATAACCGTTACATAACTACTGTTAACGTATATATATTTCAGTAGTAATAATATTTCAACATTTTGCATTCAAATATGATAACAATAATGGTATTTTTCTGATTACATTACCATGCGCACAACATTTGTACAAAGGGTGCATATTCTTCACTGCCTTAAACTGATCAAAATCAATTTTGCGCTAAAATACGGTAATCTCCTTGTGTTAAGGGATGCCCAAGTTAATATGCGTAATATAACACAATCTGATTGTAATTTAGATAAAAGTACATAAGTACTCAATATGGCAGTTTTAAAAGGATCTGACAACATCCCATAAGGGGTCACGTTTTATTATCACATGTAATTTGAGATTAAATTCTACAGCCAGCTACCGACATTTCGTCCCAGTATATATATATATTAAGCTTTATTGTGATCTTTGGACGAGATGACTATGTGCACGGAGAATACTTCTGACGGTTCTTTCAAACGATTTTGTCCCCTGTAAGTCACTTCCAAGATTCTGGAAGCAGCAATATGATTATCCTCGATATTCCAGACGTTCCGATCACTTACAATCTCTGCATCCCTGGATTATCTCATTGTAAAACTGAAGGCAGCTCAGATCAATAAAATATGAACCAATCACAGGTCTGCAATTTCCGTTGAAGACTACAGAGAGAGAGAGACATCCGACTTCAAAGCCACACAGTCAACCACAGTGTATCGTTATTCGGCTCTTTTGATGTACATCAAAGGTTCTGTTGCCTCCAGTTATACTATAAGGAAGTCCTGGGGCGTAGAGATCGTGAGTGATCGGAACCTCTGGAGTATCGAAAAAAATTGACTATTGGAAATGTCACCAGAACGTGACCCCTGATGGGATGTTGTCATATCATCTTATCAAACGATATGTTGATAAAGATCTGTATTTTGATCAGATTGAGGATATCACACTTACTTGTGTTACAGGATTCTCCCGAGAATCCTAACGGACAGACACATTGTCCAGTTGTTGGTAAACATTTCTGATACTCCTCACACTGGCAGGTTTCATTACATGATGATCCATAGGTCTCATTACTACATACTTCAGTAAATAAAAGGAAAGTTTGTGTAACAAATGTGATAGTACTGTTCAGCTGGTTATTTTCGCGGGGATGACATTTTTGCTATTTCGCGGCACATTGCTATGATCGCAAAAAAATGATCTTCAAGAATTGGTTGAATCATATATATCCTAAAAGTGATATCGCAAAAAAAAACCCGCTACAAATCGCGTAAAATTTTGATCCCCGAAAATAACCGTCTGTACAATAATTAATGGCCAGTTAGCTTTACCCTACAAACAGGAAACAGAAAAAAACTCTTGAAATGAAAATAATCAGTACAGAATCCAAATATGATACTTCTTTTCTTCATAAGCTACTAATTTCTTTAATCCAAATTTTGTAGTACTTTAAAAGTTACTATTTTTGTTAATGAGGAAACAGAATAAATATGATGAAATGAAAATTATCAGTACAAAAACAAATGTGGTAGTAATTACTTAATAAGTTACTATATCGTTCAAGTAGAAAACAGGAAAAACCAAATGTGTTAGTACTTTATTTAATAGGTTTAGCACAATATGATACCATTCAAATAGAAAACAGCAAAATATGTTGAAATAAAAATAATCCGTAGTACTTTATTGAATAAGTTACTATATCCTTAAAGTAGCAAACAGGAAAAACAAATGTGGTGGTTGTACTTTATTTATTAGGAATATTAGGTAAGTATGATATCATTCAAACAGAAACGGGAAGAAATATGTTGAAATGAACGTAATCTTTATTACTTTATTCAATAAGTTACAATATCCTTAAATTAGCAAACAGTATTAGTAGCTTTATATATATAGTACAGATAGTCAGTTTAATACAATTTAAACTTTCTTTCGCGACTCTTGCGATCCAAATAAATTCGCTAAAGTTTATCTCCACGAGTTTATATCACATTATGTCTATTGATAAAATTCATCATTTGAATATTTCCGCGAAAGGAAATTGTCGCGAACTTGATTTGAAATGGAAACCGCGGAATTAGGAAAAGAAGGAAAAGAAACTTGGTTTATAATGTATTTGCATGTGTTACTACCATGTATTATGCATGCATTACGTATGGTGTGGTACTGAAGGTTTAAATATTTCAGAATGATGATAATAACATAATAAAACAGTATTAAAAGTCCTGGAATTAAATGTAGCGAAACAAGGGAGGTAATGCCTTTACTAAAACTTACAATCATTACAGAAGCGACCTTCCCATCCGGGTTTACAGAAACATGTTCCATTTACCGGATCACAGCCTTCGGATCCCTGCGGCTGGCACATACAAGGTTCCCGACAGTCCGGACCGTATGTCAAGCTTGAAGGGGGACAGACTGGAATGGACAAATCAATATTGTTATTTATCAAACAATTCGATTAATGTTTTGGCTTTACATGCTCCAGTGCTCTATTTATTTCGTCGCATGGTGCTTTCGGGCATGGTCTATGAAACAGCAATTTCCGACTATACATAATATCGGGTTACAAGCGTATTTGTACCTGTCTTCCTCGCACGATTCATCAGTGTATCCCGAGTTACAAGTGTTTTGTACCAACCTTCCTCGCACAATTCCCCAGTGTATCCCGAGTTACAAGTGTTATTATACCCACCTTCCTCGCACGATTTCCCAGTGTAGCTCGGGTTTCAAATGTTTTGTACCCACCTTCCTCGCACGATTCCCCAATGTAGTCCGGGTTACAAGTGTTTTGTACCCACCTTCCTCGCACGATTCCCCAGTGTATCCCGTGTAACAAGTGTTTTGTACCCACCCTCCTCGCACAATTCCCCAGTGTAGCCCGGGTTACAAGTGTTTTGTACCCACCTTCCTCGCACGATTTCCCAGTGTAGCCCGGGTTACAAGTGTTTTATGCCTACCTTCCCCGCACGATTCTCCGGTGTATCCCGGGTTACAAGTGTTTTGTACCAACCTTCCTCGCACGATTCTCCGATGTAGCCCGTGTTACAAGTGTTTTGTACCAACCTTCCTCGCACGATTCCCCAGTGTAGCCCGGGTTGCAGATACAGCCTTCCTCAGGATCACAGAACCGGTCTGGGCAGTCACACGTCTCGGCACAGAACATTCCGTATTTGTTTGTGGGACAAGCTTTGAAGAAAAAACATTATAACATGTCTGTATAAGGGCAAATTGTGACGTACAACACCTTATAGGTCATTTTATTATATTAATTATATTTCACATGCATTCCACAAGTAAAGATTCACGTGAATTTCAAAAGAAAAAAATACACGCAGTCTCACAAGAAAAAATTCACATAGATTCACAAGAAAGAAATTCACATGAATTTCACAAAAAATGCACATCAATTCACAAGAAAACATTCACTTGAATTTCACAAGAAAAAAATCATATGAAATATTTTACAGTGAATTTTTCGCATAAAATTTGCATGAAAAAATTATGAATGTGAAGATTGTGAAATTCACATGAAAAGAATAATCTTGAAGCATTACTTCACTGTGAAAAGAACATGACACTAGAATATTTTTTTTCCAGGATTACCTTCAGAGCATGTCATTCCCGTCCATCCAGGCATAGAGCACGGACATTGTCCATCAGTCTTGTTACAGACGCTGTTGTTTTTACAAACACATTCAAATCGGCAATCCAGCCCAAACCAGTTATCGGGACATTCTACAACATTAACATACCAGTTGCATATATATATTTAACACAAAATTCGTCTGATATCCAGTGATTTCGCCCGTGTATTATTTTTGCATATGTCACTTGTGTAATATGACCTAGAACGATTTTCATTGGCTGAAAATTCATTGTGACATCAGACAGAAACAATAAAATGACGTCAGGTAAAATGACGTAAGGTCAGGATTCCGGGGACGGCGGGACAAAATGTCGGTCTCTGCTTGATTTTCGAAATACATTTTGACGTTTAATTCTTATGTAGGTATTTGTAGATATGTGATAAAAAGTAAAATAAAAACTAAAAACTTCTTAGACTCGTTTCAAAAAATCTCATATGAAATGAACTCTTATGTAAGATTCTATATATAAATAATTGTTACCAACCACAATAATATTTTTTACGATGATATCCCCAAAAATATAGTTATTGAAACAATGTTCGTACAAACTGTTAATATATAGCTAATGAATAAGGGGGCTTAATACCTTTCATTGTTGGTGTGAAATGATTTTTTTATTATATTTTTTCCAGATATAATTATTCATACTTGAATCTGAACTCATTTAGTTATATTTATTGATATAAGTTAAATATGCAATATTCTGTACAGTCCGTTATTTTTGCGGGCCAAAAATTTCGCGATTGGTAATAAAAAATAGGAAAAGTAAATTTTAGCGAATCAGCATTGTACGATTTGATTCCCTCTTTGCATATTACAGAGTAATCTGCCCTTGCGGGTAGGTATCGATTTTTACGTCATGTTTTTTGAGCGCAATTCACGTCGTTTTCTCCGAAAAGTATGACGTTACGCTTGCAAATACATGACGTCACAATCAATACCTACCCGCAAGGACAGATACCTCTGTAATATACAAATACAGAATACATTATATGTATCATTCAACCAATTCTAAATATTTCACGGACCAAAATTTCGCGATCACGTTGCTGATCCGCGAAATGGCGAAAAGATCCTCGTTACGAAATTAACAGGCTATACGGTATATAACTTACCGATTTCACATTTTGGTCCGATGTATCCGGGTTTACAAAAACAAAAGCCAGTATCCTGGGCACATCCCGTATATGCATTGCTCCAAACACAGTCACATTCTTCACATTGACCCATTGTTCTATATTCATCAACGCCACAGCCTGAAGGCACGAAGCAAAACATACCTGATACAGAGAATTCTTCTTTGTGTATGTGTGTGTGTGGGGAGGGGGGCATAGTGACCGAATGACTACTGTGTTCCAACATTTAAAAAAATATTTTATTAAAAAAAAGGACATAGTCATTCAGATCCCCCGCCAATGGAGATATCAAAGCTGAAGTAAGTTTGATTGTGGAGACTTATGTGTAGGAAAAAAACCAGAAAAAAAGGAAGTTGAGCCAAAGACAGATGGAGTATAATTCAAGTAGAGCGGGGCTGCAATTTTTGAATCAGGTATACAGCCTTGACATTTATATTAAACTATATACACAAAGATGGGTGGAGTTTTGCAAAATAACATTTACCATTTACCATGATATTTTCAGCAATGTTTCCATGGTAACGGAAAAAGTGCAAAAAATGAAAACCTAAAAATAGCAAAAGGTACTACTAGACCATAAAAAGAATGTGTCTTTGAAGTTTCGTGGAAATATCTCTGCTGGTTTTAGAGTTATGCTCCGGAAATGAACCTGCTACAAAAATATGATATTTTCAGCAATATTTCTATGGTTACAGAAAAAAGCACAAAAAGTGAAAACCTAAAAATAGCAAAAGGCACTACTAGACCATAAGAACAATGTGTCTATGAAGTTTCATGGAAATATCTCTGCTGGTTTTAGAGTTGTGCTCCGGAAACGATTCTTACACAAAAATCTGCCATTTTCAGTAATGTTTCCATGGTTACAGAAAAAAAGTACAAAAAGTGAAAACCTTAAAATAGCAAAAGGCACTTTAAGACCATAAGACCAATGTGTCTATGAAGTTTCGTGTAAATGTCTCTTCTGGTTTTAGAGTTATGCTCCGGAAACGAACATGGTACAAAAATATTATATTTTCAGCAATGTTTCCATGGTTACGGAAAAATGCAAAAAATGAAAACCTAAAAATAGCAAAAGGCACTACTAGACCATAAGAACAATGTGTCTATGAAGTTTCGTGGAAATATCTCTGCTGGTTTTAGAGTTATGCTCCGGAAACCATTCGTACGGACGGACGGACGGGCGGACGGGCGGAACCCATTTGTATATCCCCCGCCAACTTCGTTGGGCGGGGGATAAAAATGTAACGAGATACATGTGTCCGAGTTTCAAATTCGTATACTGTAAAGCAACTTTCTTTCGTCGCTATTAAATTTCGCGAATTTGATTTCAAAAACAAGTTCGCGAAGATTAAGATTCGCGAATTAAAGCATTGAATGGAAATTCCTATCAATAATTATGATAAAAAATTAAATTCTGTTGTTGTTATATATATATATATATATATATATATCAGAAATAATCTCATTCAGATATATTATCCAGATACCACAAATTTAAATGCACTATTTAAGCACAAAACATAAACGATACTCATCATTTGAACAACAATTGATGTTTAACCGTATATATATATATATATATATATATATATATATATATATGTCTAACAAACACAAATATGATATATGTGATATAAAATAATTCACCATGCTTTTGGTATTTCTTGTGTCATGGATTTTTCCGGGACGCAATTAATTATTTTTATTTATTTTATCTTGAAATAAAATAAGAAGCTCAAACTTTTCAATGATGGTAATGATGTAAAGTAAGCAACTTTTGTAACTGAAGAAAAAATCGTGTGCTCCTGTTTTTGACAGAGATACATGTAAAATACCATTTGTCAGCGGTGGAGCATCTAAAGTTAACAAATGGCGCACTTTAAACCGTATCTAAACAGTACCAGTGTCGATAGAGAAATATGAACACGATACCACATGAATTGCATATAGATGCAGAGGAACCCGGTTATATTAAAGCCATCTTGGGAAAAGAATATCTATCCAAATTATCCAGATTTTAATATAACCAAGAAAGACAATGAATATGTGTGAAAAGGAATTACATTCAATTTTAAATTAAGTAGTATTTCATAAGAACCATGGAGAAAGACAATGGATATGTGTGAAAAGGAATTATAATCAATTTTAAATTAAGCAGTATTTCAATAGAACCCATGAGAAAGAATTATAATCAATTTTAAATTAAGCAGTATTTCAATAGCACCCATGAGAAAGACAATGGATATGTGTGAAAAGGAATGATTATCAATTTCAAATTTCAAAAGCATTATTTCAATATGACCAATTTCAAATTAAGCGGGTTCTACTTTAAATAAATAAATACAATAAATAAATAAATAAGATTTTAAAAAAAAACTAAAAAATTAAAAAAAAACTAAAAAATTAAAAAAAAAAAATTAAAATAATGTATAAATAGATAAATGAAATAAAATACATCAATTAAGTAATTAATTAATCAATAAATATAATGATAAAATCATGCTATAGTACCTTGATTTTCCCTTTGTATGCATTGATCGCCTTGTTGGATATAACCTGGACAACACTCGTAGTCAGTTGTTACGTATACGCTCCTGGATCGTGTTGTTAATTGATAACTATTGACAGAAATATAGAATCGTGAAATTATAAACATTGACATTTTGAAGAAAAAATATAAATTATAATGATAAAAAATATTTAATGCAGGTATACTATACTTGAAAGAAAATGAAGTAAAAATTACTCTTGCCCTCAATAAATGTTTTACAGGAAAAAACAGCTAAGAGTGTAAACAATAATGGACATGATGTGGACAAATATGTGACAAATTTAATTTGATACTTAGTATTGTAGAGTATATTATTGTAAAATAATAAAAACATTACTCTAAATCAAAATTGATAAAACAAGAATATATTAGCAAGGCGTCATTAGAAAATACAAAGAAAAAATAATAGTGCGTTTCAAAAGAATTAGCGTCTCTTCAACATATTTATATAGCTACTATATAAACGTGGACATTTTCACGTATGAGCATTACGCTAAGTCAGCCTTAAAACTGTTAGCTTTGTGCTGAGTATTATTATTTGATACATTATTCATCTTTTTGTTTCAGTTATTTATTTATTTGTACGTTGATAAATTCGCGGAGACTTAATCTAAAAGAAATCAGCGAAAAATTTCCACGCCGCTAATTTTTCCACGTCATGAACTAAAAAAACGAAAATATACCAAGCATAAGTTTGACCTTATGTATATATTTATCTAGAACTTAGCAAGTCTGATCTGACACCGAAGAGAATATAACCTAATTATATCAAAACAACGACCGAAAAACTAAGCCATATTCTTCTGACTATTTTTGACGCACATTTTTCAAAGTGGTATGGCGCATATCGGATCGTTTCGACCTAAAGGCGACCGTTTTCAAAATTCAAAAATAAATATCAAAATATGACGTTTCTGAATACATTGATCAATATACAAATCAATGTGCAATAACCAAATTTGGTTTATTGTAAACGCACGAATTTTCATACCTTATAGCATAAGTACATCATTGAATTGATTTATAAGCATTCTTCTCTATATATCTTTTGGTCTTTTGAAGAAGTCATGACAAAATTGTGCTCGTTCTTGTTAAAAGTAGATATTTAAATTCTTTTAGGCCACTACCTTTCCAAAACGGCTTTTTTTAAAGGGAATGTAAATATTTATTAGATTACTGCTAATACTACACTTAGCATCACCTTTTGAACAATTTGATTAAAATAAATCAAATCTTCATTTTCATAACGCGGGTCGTCTAATGTTTCCAGCGGCAAAACAATAATATGAATCTACACTGTTAACATTGATTTCACACGAAATCACGCATGGTGTTGTAACCTCTTAGGCCATTGGTATTTATTCTTATGTAAATATTGTTTTAAAAGAAACTTTTATTTTTTGTATCGGAAAGGTAATGGACCTTAAAAGTAGACGAATTGAATTTTTAGATGGTAAGTAAGAAGACCATACTTACATTCGCTTAGCATTGTAAGCTTCACATGAAGGTATGAACCAATAATCTATCGGATCACAGGGAACAACTAGGTAGTCATAGTCGTGGTAAAATTGAGTTCTTCGCTCTCTGAGGAATAAAACAAACATCTCACCATCACATTTCCCCACTGATTTCTAGAAATAATTCAAAGTAAGAATGTAACGAGCATTTTCATTGACTTAGAATTATGTTTGCATCACAACGTAAGCATCACGTCATCAATTGTAATGTTGCACATGAGTGGCTAATTCATCAGCGTAACAATTGACAGATGTCAATCAAACCGCACGTGAGTTTGTATTTTGCATTGTGTATTCTACGATGTTTGCTCCGACATTAAATAGGGATACGTACGTTTGCATGCACGAGACGTGGCTATAAAACACCTGGCGATCCTTCTTAAAAGAGTCCCTTATTAACATTAAATATTATATTGTTGTTGACTTGGGTTGATTGCAACAGAAGATTTGCTGGACTCGAAGCCTCGGGCAACAGTTTGTGTTCAACAAATCATCTGTTGCCCGAAAACCCAGTCGATAACTGTTTTGTTTGACCCATTGACTCAAATATTGCATTGACGTCACAAATTGTATGTGTGATGTCACTCCGGTCCAACAGCACATTTAAACAGTCGGTTTTCTAACAGTTCTTTGGACCGTTCGATGGAGCAATTCATTTGTTGGCATTTTGGCCAATAGTATTTATATAGAAACTATTTTATAGGGGTATAATAATTCACTATATTAGATAGAATGATAAGGATAGATTTGTATGTTGTGGAATTTTAACACACAAATCGTAGTGTATGCTCATCACAAACACCTTCATGGAATATTATAAGACATTCTAATCGCAGTGGTTTATCTCGATAATATTAATATTTATCCAAGCTTATAATATGCATTTAATGCGGCCGAAAGAAGTATGAACTATTGAAAAAATATTGTTTTCTTTGGTAGACGTACAATTGCATTTGACTAGTTTTTTCACAGTCGGATAGTTCCTAGGTTTCGGAGATGTACCGACATATTACCACAAGGCCTCTACCTCTGCGTTACGAGTTTGAATCCCATGTTGGGCAATTGCCGGGTACTATCGTTTTTGTCCGGGTACTCCGGCTTTCTTCCGCCGTCTAACACCTGTCATGTCATTAAATGACCTTGGATATTAGTAGGACGTTAAACTGTTCAAACTAGACCCTTGTGTGAATAATGGTTGGTCCTTTAATCATGGCTGGTCAGAAGGTTTCTGTATGCGATATCGGAAGAACATGTAGTTTGGCCCTTAAATGATCTTAAAAAATCGAACAACGGTACATTTACTGTAAGCTTTTGAAATTGAGTGTCGCTCTCTGTACATCTTCAAAAATTAATCAGTGTTATTCTACTGAACTGCCTTAAGTTTTATTATTACACGTTCCAGTGGCGTAGAGATAGTAAGTGATAGTAACCCCTGGAGTATCAAGGATGTGTCGTGAATACCGTATAACCAGCTATTTACGCAGTTCAAATTTAAAAAAAAATGTGAAAATTAAATATTGTCAAAATTTCGTGATTTCACTTTTAGGACATAATGAGTCAACTATTTGTCAACATTTCGCGGAAAAATTTAGCAATCATAGCGATGGCCCGGAAAATCGCGAAAATACCATCCCTGTGGAAACATCTGTCTTATATATGGAATATGTTACGATGGTCGATATCAGTTGTCACATTAATTTTTTGATAATGGTACGATTTGTACAATTTTTTTTTTTTTTTTTTTTAAATTTGTACATGTACACATGTTATATCTAATATTCATTAACATTCCATTTTGATGATTTGGGAAACACAAAATAAACCATGTACCAAACGTTTGCAGTTTACAGATAAATGTAACTGTTTTCCTAGGGCTTTAATTGTGCCAGATATTCCAGACATACCATCTTTACATCTTTACCTCTGTCAATATATCTTACAATTATTTTTATACACATATATTTCATAATAATAAATTCTAGGTTGGTATTACTGTTGAAAATTAACTTATATATATATATTAAAATGCAAGAGTGGGACTCTTGATCGAATTACCAGCCAAATGCCGAACCAATTTACACCACACAGGTGACCTAACGTCAACATAAATAACAAAGGTTGTATTTCTATATATTTGCCCGAGTATGGAATGTTAATGGATATCAGATATAAAATTTGCACATGTACAAATTTCAAAAAATATACACGTAGAAGTCGTACAAATATGTAAAAAAAAAATTAAAAAAATATACACGTACAAGTCGTGCCACTAATAAAAGATAATGTGACGGCTGATATCGACCATCGTAAATATTCACTTGTTTAACATACGTCCATTTTTTTAATCGTCTGAGATGTTTATTAAAAAAGTATCACCAGAGATTAACATGCAGATAACCATTTTTGTCTCTATCTAGTATGATATATCTTTTTTTTTGGATTTATTTTATTTTTCCAAATTTTTATCAGACAGAGTTATATAACATATAAACAAGATACATAACACATATTATGCATGTATTTCGTTTTACATTGAGACATATAAATATATTGCCAAAAAAGGAGCAGGCCGTTATAAAGCTTTATTTGTATGAATTATAATACATGAGTACTTCCCTCCACTAATTGATAATTAAAAGTTTAACTCTCATACACATTTATAGACTAAGTTACACGCACAGACTCATATCATGACTTATAGATTACATACATACACACTCATTTTCATACAACCATACAAACTTACACATAAGACACCTGCACGTGACAATAACAAACAAACATAGAAGAAGAAAGAGTTGAAGAAATAGAGAGAGAGAAGTGTGGGAAACAGGGAATTCGGGAAAGGTGGATACAAAAAAGGGGGGAGGGGAGAGGGGGTACAAAAAGGGGGAAGGGGGGGGAAGGGGGGGGGGGGGGGGGGGTGCCAGGAGCAGAAATGAGGCTGGGTTAGCAAGAGCAGTATTTTAAAGATTATAAGATAATTATCATACCAATTATTATACCAATTATTATAAGGTTTAAAATTATTTTGCATTGATAAAAAGATATATATATATATATTGATAACTTTATTCAGCTAGCTGTACCAGAGTCATCCATTTTTTTCCATTCATATTTAAAAATCTGCAGCTCTTGTTCACCTTGGCTATTAATTATATAGTTCTGAATATTATAGTATTCCTTAATTTCCGTGATTGCTACATATGGATTTAATCTTTTATTGAGACATCTACATTTACGCTTTAACCGTCCAGTGACTCTATTAGAAAATAGAACTTGTAAATATTGTAGCTCTAACTGTTTAGAATCTGAAATACATTTTTTAAGTGAATGTGAATTTTATATAGACATTCGTAATGTTCTTTTTGAAAAGGCAGACCAAATTTTAACAATTTAAGAACTATAGAAAAATTAAAATTTTTAATGAATGAAATGCAATTGCAGGATATTTTAAGTAAATCTGTATTTTTATTTATGAAAAAGAGACGCTCTATCATTTTATAATGGTTAATAATGTGAAACAATACTTGAATGTATCTATCAGGTTATATCACATGTGAGACGTTCATGTGAGACGTTCGATACAACCTATTTATTCACTGTATAATATTTGAATATTTTGAGTATGCGTGTCTCATAGGTCAAATATTGGCCGGACATTTTTAATGTATATTCTATATGTTTTTTAAATGTGTGACACGAAAATGAAATATATATTATCATTATATATAGAATTTAATCGAAATGAGAATTACATTGTCTATTTTGTATGAAATCTGATTGTGATTTTGCGAAATTAAACCAAAAAGGATTTTTTCTTAATTAAAGAAATATGGAATAATAAGTGCGTCGAAGGGTGTTTCCACACTTTGTAAAAAAAAATTAAAAAAATTTGCACTTCTTGACATTTCCACATAATGGATATTATTGTTTCTTGTTCAAGATTACAGAGAGGACAGAGAGGCGAGGCAGACAATCCTATTTTAAACATTGAAGAATTTGTGGTCAAGCTATGATGTATTAATCTATATTGAAACCACTGAAGTTTTTGGAACTAGTTCTATTTGACTTAGACCATTGATAATACGGTGAAATCTGCCTTAGCGAATACCTCTGTATAAAGTCACCTGATCGATATGACAACATTGTTATGGTTCATAATGGTCGATTTGACCACTTGGCTATACGGATTTTCTTTGTCGATTGTGTGGTCATTATAATATTATATTATACAGGTTTGACTTTGGTATACAAAACATTAGTGCATCCATAACGTATACTAGGACGTAAGTTTGTTAAAGATGCTCCAACGCCGACAGACTATAAATGATACTCATCATTTGGACAACAATTGGTGTTTAATCGTGTATATATATGTCTGATTAACACAAACAATAATATAAAATAATTTATTTTGCTTTTGGTGCATTCGCAGTCAGAACTTCATTCTATATAGAACATAGTGGCATGGAATTTTTTAAGGATGCAATTAATTATTTAAAGTATTTTTATCTTAAAGTAAAATTAGAAGCTCAAACTTTTCAATGGTGGTAATAGTGTAAAGTAAGTAACTTTTGTAACTGAAGAAAAATACCAAATAGTCTGCTGCTGTTTTTGATAGTGAAAAAATAACAATTGTCAGCGGTGGAGCATCTTTAAGGAATCTGTTTGTTTAATAACAAAGAACTAAGATCTCATTATCATCATATATTTGGTTAATGATTCTTGCATGCAATAGATCAAATGCCACAGTAATCAGATATCTATTTAAATGAATTGATCAACGTCGTTCAATTACACCAGCTGTAAGGTGCTTTAGTCTGTATTTCTTAAAGTTTGATTTTAATACGAAAGTTACCAGTATTAATTCAAAATATGAAATAGGAACAATTTCATTTTGTCCTATATGAAAAAAAATGAATGAAAAATAGTAAAATTTAATAACAATAAGTAAATATATAAATAAATAAATAAATAAATAAATAAATAAATAAATAAAATAAATAAATAGATAAATAAAGACTTACCTTACAGGACAAATATTATTGTGAAGTGTGTATACCGATGTGATAAAACACAACAGTTGTGTAACGATTATAACAAACATTTTTGAAATGTGTGGTATCTTGTTGTAATGGCCGCTATAATGAAGGTGCATCCTCAAATGTATCTTGTTTATATTTATATTTACGGTAAATATCAGAAAACAATAATAGCCTTAATAGAAAAAGGAGGTCAGTCATAGAGAACATGACAGTACACAAAAGAAATGCCAATTACTATTTTAATTGTCTGCTGGAAAACTTTTAAAACTTTTCCTTAATATCTAACAGCCAATCAACAGTTGGGAGAATTTCGGAGAACACGATAGTAGGATATTTACCGTACATAGATTTATCTAGTCACTCTTTAGCCGTGCTTCATAAACCTAAACAGGAAATAATTGAGAAAGTCACTGGTCAAGCGGACGTAGCGTGTCATTGAGGCGACGCGCATGAGTCAAAAACTTAAATTCAACAAGGAATCATGACTACTTAACATGTACATTGTACTTCATACTGTAGCCCGAGATACTCTTGCCCTGACACCAGACTTAGACATTATGACAGATTGATGTCCGGTGTAGGGCCAGAGCGCAAGTGTTTGCTATATCAAAAGGTGGAATTCGCCGAAACCGTTTGGTATCGGGCCTGGTTATCTCCAGTTCAGCTGACGACCTAGAAGCGCCACTTATCTTGGTCTTTTCAACAAATAAATAACTTATCTACCCAAATATAAGAATGCACCGAGATTTGAGACGATTTGCATACTATGACAAAATGGCGACGATGAGGACGGAAATTTAAAGTGGCCGAGTAGATTTTTTTAAAACCAAGGTAAGTGACGCTTCTCGATGGAAATGTTTTGTAAGCAGTCTGAATTGGAGGTGACCTGGCCCCATACCAAACGGTGTACGCGAATTCCACCTTTTGATATGGCAATGCGCTCTGGCCCTATATCAGACATCTGTCATGGTGTCAGTGCAAGAGTATCTCGGGTTATTCATACTGTAAACGAATGTATTTTCGCGTCGACATTTGGCGTTTTCATGTTTAACGACAAAGATAGGTTTCCATATACTTTGCGCTCGAATTGTTTTCTCGGAAAAGGAATGCGAAAAACATATTTTCCTCATTGCCTAATGTTATCAACATATGCAAACCCATTTCGTGAGGGGATTTCTAGATTTTACAGTTGCTGTAAATATAAGTACGTGTAAAGTCAAATAGGGTGTAGCATGCAATATTATTAAAGCAAATTCATTTTCAGTATGCATGGATGTAAATGAATTATTAAAATGTGTATGTTGAGAAAAAAATGAAAAAAAAAACCCATAAAAAAGGTAAAGCTAAAAGCACCTACTCATGTTTTACTCTCTGATATTATTTCATAATTGATAAAAAACAAAATGTAAGTTAAAAAAAATCAAACAAATAACAAACAAATTAAAAACACTTATCTCATACGTTTTTGACCTTCCCAATTGTTTCCGTGTCACCAGGGGCATTATAAATTATAAGTTATTGGATATGTTCTATTACTGCTGTGAAGTGACCATTTTAATACATGGCAACTGCCAAACAGGGATTCGTACTCACGACCCAGAAGTGAAGGGTTTGTGGTAATGTGTCGAGACATATTAACCACTCGGCCACCGCGGCCCCTTGTTGGTGGGTGTTTCCCCAGATGTTCCAGCTTCCGTAAACCCCCTAAATCTATTTCACCCTTTAATTTCCCTAGTGTTGATAGGATGTTAAACCAAAACAAGTGGTAAATATGTGTTTAATTCGTCCCTCGGATTTGATTTTGTTTAAATCCCTCGCAAAATAAAAGTATTTATAGTAAATCATAATTATTACATCACTTATTGAATTTCAGGTGAAGCGAAACACAAAAAAAAGTAAAGAAACATTGCCTTATAAGATGACTCATATTTTAGTCCTAGATGTTGACCTTTCAACTGATATCTACACCCTATATAGACGACAGAACACGGTATATGTCTATGTTTGAGAGAACTGTGTCAGCAATATGGAGATACTGGGAATTACTGTGCCGTTATGGCTGGTGTTTACGTTATTAGCACTGGCCCTATATACATTGTAAGTATATAGATGGAGTGTGTTTGTAAACATTTATAAGGATAGCTTAATTGTTGTAGTTATCACGTAATGGTAAACACTGCTGTTTTGTTATATAATGTACATGTATTTACCTTAAATACTACATAAATAGCTCCCAGCGATGATGTTTTGCTATATTATGTATATATATTTACCGTAAATACTAGAAAACTCGCACGTAGCAATGATATTATGCCGGGAAGCGCTGCTAGAGGCAGCTTGTAATTAATATAGTAAGCAATAAAAGTATAAGAAAATGCATGCGCGATAATGAGAAAGAGTTGTAAGTAAATATCTAAGATTTTATTGCTGCCTACGATAGCAGATTGAAGCTACAGTTGCTTTGGTAACCATCCTAAGCATGAATAAATTACGACGTTTTTTACCTAGAACATATAGAGTGCATCATTGAACACAATGGTTTTCTATGTATAGAAACATGAATAACATTAATATAATACCGGGGTATTTGTATTATAACTTATTTGTGCAGCTTAATAGGCTTCCTATAGATGTTGAAAAGTTAAGACAATACTCTGATTTCTTGTCTATTGGGGTTTGGGTTTTATCAGTTTAACGTCCTATTAACAGCAAGGGTCAGGTAAGGACGTGCCAGGTTTATTGGTGGAGGAGAGCCGGGGTGCCCGAAGAAAAACCACCGACCAGCGGCCAGTACCTTGCAACTGCCCCACATGGGATTCGACACTTGCGACCCAGAGGTGGAGGCCTTGTGGTAATATGTCGAGACATCTTCATATAACCAAAAGCCCTTATCCTTGTGTATTGTTAATCCATTTATGTCTGAACATTTGTAATTGGTTTTTCTTCTTTTATGAAGTAAACTTATAAAAAAAAGAATGAGCTTATTATCCTCTTTATAAACAGTATGATGAGTCGACACCATGGCACGTTTAAAAATCTTAACATTCCTGGCCCTGCACCCTGGCCGATTATTGGCAGTCTCCCGGAAATTAATAGAGGTGTAAGTATTTCTACTTCACTGTCTTGACATCGACATTTACATCCTCGATACTCACTTTTATTTACCCACCTTTGGACGTACACATTTCAAAGCAGGAACAAACTGATCAGTCATACAGGGATTTTGTTTTTAATTTTTTTTTGAAGACTTGTGTGGTTTTATTAGTTTAACGTCCTATTAGCAGCCTATGACTAAAGTACCAGCTTTCTGTCTCACAGTATGCTCAAAATGAGGCAGACAAAACCTTAGTTATATGTGCTATAACATGACAAACATTTTGACGTTATTTTTTTCAGTAATCTATTAAACACCACAAGGTTTGATGAATTAGGCTGTAAAAAGCATTCAAATGTGAAAAGATTCAAGTGTAAAGACAAACATGTATAATGCATATTAACATTAGTTAAAACACATAATTTATGCAGTGTAAAAGTTTTGTTTTAATGCCTTATGTATGTTTAGATAAAAACATATATGCATGCAGAAATCACCTTACAATTACTAGCAAAACTGTAAAAATTGTGAATGAAATTGTAGACCACAACTTGGCTTCATGGTCTCACCGTATGTACGCATTTGACTGCACTATCGATGTAAATATAATGATTTTCGGCAGTACTGCCAATAATCATTTTCAGCTCTTATTTTGTACTTGTAAAATTAAAACATATGCATTGTAGGTATTGGAAATCTCAAAATGTTGCTAATTTTTAGTGGTGAATAAAACATTAAAAGCTCTTCTTAATTGGGTAAGTATGAAAATTACGGCATATAACTTAAGTGCAGCGAGCATACGACAATTATCATAGTATTAGTTACCTTTGTATTATCGAGGATGTGATTTACAAAATAAGCCAAAATGTTCGTTATAGCTTTTTAATTGCTCTTATTCATGGACAAAATTTGACCAATTGCTTGGGTCTGAATTGTAGCAAATAATAAATGATTTTGAGGTATCCTTCGAATATCGAGAATGCGATCTTACAAAATAAGAGAAAGTGTTCGTTATAGCGATGCATTTCATTGGTTTTCTACATTGACAAAATTTGACCAATTGCTTGGGTCTGAATTGTAGCAAATAATAAATGATTTTGAGGTATCCTTCGAATATCGAGAATGCGATCTTACAAAATAAGAGAAAGTGTTCGTTATAGCGATGCATTTCATTGGTTTTCTACATTGACAAAATTTTTTCTACCAAATAACTAAAAAAAAAAAATGGTTTCGAAGTATCACTAAGAAGGGTGAATTTTTCTTGAGAACATTGAATGACTAGTAGTTTTTCGGGGAATACTGTTTAACAAAGTGTATATTAGTAAATTTTGATTGGATTCTTATGTAATATTTAGAATATAGAATTATTCAAAACATATTTTTTTTTTTTTAAAAAGGTAGTTTAAATCATGTTTGAAGCATACATGTATATAAGTCAAATTTGAAGGTCTTCTACAACAATATCGAAGAATTTAACCTTAAACCAAATGTCGCTGACGTCTAATCTCTTGCATTACAGGGATTTCAGAAATTCCAAGTCGACTGTATGAGAAAATATGGAAAAGTTTACGGGTAAGTTTAAAGGCTCATTCTGCATTTTATCGCATTTTTTTATTTTTTTTGCGGGGGGTGGGGGGTCGCATTTTTTTTTTTTTTTTTTTTTTTTTGCGTGTCTGTTGGTTCGAATGGCTGATAATAGCTGCAATATTGTAGTTCAAAAGACTTGAAGACAGATAAAAGTGTGGTCTTAAGAGCTACAGGTGGTGCCCATTAATTTACTACTAATGGAGCAAAGTAAAAATTTTGAAAATGAATTTTTTACACCTTTGTATTCATGTTATTGAGACAGTTCTGTATCCCTTACTTACTAGGCAACGTATAAAACATTAAAGTCACAGTCAGGGGCGTTACATATGAATATGGCGGACGTTTCAAAAGGAAACAATACAACAGTTCTAAAGATTGTGAAAGTGACGTCTTGTGAGCGATGTGATTGATACAACGAATGATGTTATGTTGGTCTTACGCGAAATATGATATATATTTTCCTTCGGCTCGGACGCTATTTCATCCCTCGAAAATATTATAAGGCAATAGTGCCCTCTTAACCAGGCCATAAAAGATAAATAAATATTATCTCCATGATAACGCAGTCTTACATTAAGGGTAGCATATTTTTTTCATCGTGATATTTTATGTCGCGTTACGGTAACTCGACTTTTTCAGATTACTATGTCGACAGGTCGTGTTATAATTCGTCTTACCGAATTAGACTTAGTGGATAAAACTTGTAAAAGTACTTTTTGGTTATGTATAGATTCTACGGTGGACTTTCGCCTCAAACGCTCGAAGTCGGCGACAAGGAAATGTTGAGAAAGATTCTCGTTAAAGATTTCGCAAACTTTACGGATAGAATAGTAAGATATTGAAAACTGACAACTGTAAGTTCTGTATTTTGTATTGAACATATTTGGCAACAAATAACGAGTATAGCGGTGTATTTAATGGCTGATATCGTGGGGGGTGCATATAATGACAAGTTAAAGCGCTCACTCTCCAAATGTCAGTCTATTTAGGGGGTTAAAAAGCTACGTTATATTTTGTTGTGTTAACTCGAATATCTAATGGCAATTTCAGATAAATTTGATAATGATTTTGATACGTTGTTATCATCATCATTAAGAATAAAACCTGTATAATGTTTTCGTTGGATGTGATATAGGCTTAGCAAGGGGATAATTAATATTTATATTAAGGTTTGAATCTAGGTTCACATTAAGCATAACACAGTACATAATGTATGCGGCAGAAAACTTGGTATGAAAATAAAGGAAAATAAATAATATTTTCTTTGTCTGATCTTCCTTTTGAGCTATCAACAAAGTAAATACTTTAAACTTGGACATTTTTGCGAGGGGGGAATGCGCTTATCACGCGGAGGTCGCTTGATCGCAAAATATTCCCCCGTGCGTAATAGTTTGTACATGTAAAAAAACTTTGATGTTAAAATCTAAAAGTGTATCTATCGCAAAAATAACAACACCGCGAAAGTTTCGTGCATGAAAATCGCGAAATTAAACACTCGTAAAAATGTCCACGTTTTCAGTAAACTACAATGTATATACTTCACAAAGACAGCTGTAAAGCACTAAGGTTGTAATGTTTCCTCTATTAGGTATTTAAAGGGTTCAATGGGGACGCAGATATGGGGCTCCCTAACTTGAGTGGGGACCACTGGAAGCACGTGCGCAGTAAGATCACCCCTGCGTTCTCCACTGGGAAACTACGCAAAGTAAGAAATCAGAAAATTGTGTTTAAATTATGTATTCATATGTCATGTCAACCAATATTAAATGGTTTCGCTCGTATGGCATCCTCGATACTCCAGTTATTACTATCACTGACGTTATATACACCCCTTGATTGTCTCATTGTAAAAATGGAGGCAGTTCAGGAGAAACAAAGTAACCAATCACAGGCCTGCAGATTCTTCATTTGAAGTTTATAGAGAGAGCTACGCCCAGCTTCAAAGCAACACAGTCAACCACAGAGTTCCTTTGATGTACACCAAAGGAAAATTGCGACGTCATCTGTTGCCTCCAGTTTTACTATAAAATTGTCCAGAGGTTGATATGACGACAGTGACAGTATCCCCTGGAGTATGGAGAATGCTCAATGCCAGAATATAGATAAATTATCATATTTTATAAGTCATTGTAATCACAGGGACTTGAAATGTAGAAAGAAGGAAATACGGGTAACTTTTTTAAAGGCAGGTATACACTTCATTTATTACTATAGTTCTTTTGTCCTTATATATGGTATATATAAATGTACACAGCAGACCGATTCCTATCTACATTTCAAGCACCCATGATTATAATAAACAATGCTCGAATGTACAATTCATATTACCTAAGTCCTATCAAGGTTTGTTTTCTAATACTACGTGTATGTATGAATAAATAACTTGTTACAAAATACAAAGGACAATAAACAGTAGTTGTTTCACCTATAACAAGCTTTTACTTACCAGGGGTTACTATCACTGTCACCCCTGGAATATCGTATACCAAAATTGGCCTGCTGAGACTTCTTTTGATTATTACAGAGACAACCATTCAGTCAACCACAGTATGACGTTGTTCGCCTTTTTATATATATTAAAGGTCCAAACTACCTTCCCAATCCGTTGTCACCTTTAGAGCCTTCAGCTTAGCTATAAAATATTCCAGGGGTGGATATAACGACAGTGATAGTAATCTCTTGAGTTTCGAGGATGACCAATACAATGTAACATAACTATCGTGAGTTATGAAAACATATATATTTTTTTAGATGGCTACTTTGGTGGACCATTCTAGCGACACTCTATTGACGTCGCTTCGGAGGAATTTGAAGAAAGGAAGCGGAACGGTTGAATTGATGGAGTATGTAGTATAGTAATAATGTCGATTTATAGAAAAGAATAAAATGATATTTTAAATATTTTTACTGTTATATAATTATAACATGATTAATTCATTAAAATTTAGCATTGACAAAATGGTTAAAGATGTTCCACCGCCGACGAATGGTAGTTTTCTCTATCAGAAAAAGAAGAAGACGAATTATTATTTTTCATCAGTTACAAAGGTAACTTAACTTACACTAGAACCACCATTGAAAATTTTGAGCTCCTTATTTTAATTCAAGAAAAAAAAAATTAAAAATAATTAATTGCGTCCCGGAAAAAAATCCACTACATTATGCCCTATATGAATTGAGTACTTTGAGTACCAAAAGCAAAATAAATTATTTTATATGTATTTTAGTGTTAATTATACATATATAATAAAATACACGATTATGCATCAGTTATTGTTCAAATGATGAGTATCGTTTATACTCTGTCGGCGGTGGAGCATCTTTAAGATGGCTTACAGTGAACCACACAAGTAAATTAACTCTGGCTATTTAGTTTCACAGATATCATGTACGGTGTCAATTTTCATGTTAATTGTATTGTTGAATCTTAATAAAAGAAAGGAAAAGTTTTATGATAAATATTGTATTTGACATTTAAATGCTGTCTTTTACCTTTATTTCAGAATATATGGAGCCTATACAATGGACGTGATATGTTCGACAGCGTTCGGTATTCAAATCGATTCGCAAAGTAATCCAAATGATGAATTCGTAGTTAATGCAAGAAAATTCCTGATTTTAAAGTTGTTTTCTCCACTGATATTGATTCTGAGTAAGTCAAATACGACCGTGATATCTTTTATTGTGATTCTGAAATATTGATGTTGATGATGATGATGATGGTTATGATGTTGATGATGATTGTGATGATGATGATGAATGATGATGATGATGATGATGATGATGATGATGATGATGATGATGATGATGATGATGATGATGATGTTGATAACGATGATGATGATGATGATGATGATGATGATGACGAAAATGGTGGTAATTACGATGATGATGAGTATATGATGATTGATAACGATGATGATGATGATGATGGTGATGAAAAATGGTGGTAATTATGATGATGATGATGATGATGATGATGATGAGATGATAAGTAAAATACGACCGTGCTATCTTTTATTGTGATTCTGAAATATTGATGATGACGATGATGATGGTTATGATGTTGATGATGATTGTGATGATGATGATAACGATGATGATAACGATGATGATGATGATGTGGTGGTGGTGGTGGTGGTGTGGTGGTGATTACGATGATGATGATGATGATGATAACGATGATGATGATGATGATGATGTGATGATGATGATGATGATGATGATGATGATGATGATGATGATGATGATGTGTGGTGGTGTGGTGTGGTGGTGATGATGATGATGATGATGATGATGATGATGATGATGATGATGATGATGATGATGATGATGATGATGATGATGATGATGATGATGATAACGATGATGATGATGATGGTGGTGGTGTGGTGTGGTGTGGTGATTACGATGATGATGATGATGATGATGATGATGATGATGATGATAACGATGATGATGATGATGATAATAACGATGATGATAACGATGATGATGATGATGGGGTGGTGGTGGTGGTGATGATTACGATGATGATGATGATGAGATGAGATGATGATGATACGATGATGATGATGATGATATATAACGATGATGATGATGATGATGATGACATGATGATGATGATGATGATGATACGATGATGATGATAAGATGATGATGATGATATGATGATGATGATGATGATGATGATGATGATAATGATGACGATGATGATGATGATGATGATGATATGATAAGATGATGATGATGATGATGATGATGATAGATGATGATGATGATGATGATGATGATAATGATAAGATGATGATGATAAGATGATGATGATGATGATGATATGATAACGATGATGATGATGATGATGATGATGAGATGTTGATAACGATGATGATGATGATGATGATAATGATGAGTAAGTCAAATACGACCGTGATATCTTTAATTGTGATTCTGAAATATTGATGATGATCATGATCATGATGATGATGATGATTATGATGTTGATGATGATTGTGATGATGATGATAACGATGATGATGATGATGATGATGATGATGATGGTGGTGGTGGTGGTGGTGGTGGTGGTGGTGGTGATTACGATGATGATGATGATGATGATAACGATGATGATGATGATGATGATGATGATGATGATGGTGATGATGATGATGATGATTATGATGATGATAACGATGATGATGAATGATGATGATGATGATGGTGATGGTGGTGGTGATTACGATGAGTTTGATGCTAAATATTAATGATTTTCGCCACTCGTTGCAGTATTTTTACCAAAGCTTCACTTCCTTGCACCATTGTTTGGGTTTTCTTTCCTGGATAAGGACATTCAGCTGTTCTTCCGAAAAATAACATCCAAACTTCTCTCAGAGCGTGTTGTGGGCAGTAAGGTAAAACAGTATGTCAAAGCTCTTTGTTTTTCAGTGTGCCGTATTTTTTTTAATTGGTAAATCAAGAAGAACTTTTCAGACGTTATTTGCCACTAAAAGTTACCAACATGTTGAAAATTTCAATCCTTACAACACACAGTTTTTAGTTTTAAAGAATATATTTTTGAACATAATTATGCAAAGTCGCTATAACTTCCTATTTTGTTCAGTCACGCATTCAAATTTCTAAAACGTTTGTATTTTATGTTTAGATATTTTGATTAGAACATTGATTTTAATGTTTTATGTGTATTCCAAATATTATTCGAGAACAGACATAAAAGTCAGAATGTACTCCAAATATACCGAGGGTTTGAATTTGTGTGTAGCTTCAAAATCTCAACAAAAATATTAAAGAATTCATTCTAGTTTCGTAAAGCCTCTTTTTCTCGAGCAAATCTTTACATGCATATGTCAGCCAATTAGAGACATCGTTACAAACTGTAACACCATTTTTTTACATTATGAAATGTAACGTTACCTTTTCACCCAATGGAAATGCTTGTTATAAACCAAACCGACTGGAATATTTTTAGGACCGTGTAGACTTTCTTCAATTGATGAAAAATGCTCAACATGAAAGTGAAGATTCTGACGCGGAAAACGATGAAGAACAAGATGAAAACAATTCCGTTAAGACTTCTGCAACGTCATCTTGGACTAGAAAGGGTACATATGGCATTTCATTAGTTAAAGTTTCAACGCAACATTTTCTAGAATTCAACGTATTCTTATATCGTCTTTACCGGGTGTTGGTGTCACTTTTCTTTTTTCAATGGTATAAGGGTAGCGTACAAATATTTGCAAAAAAAAACAAAAAAAAACCCCTATGAAATTAAACAAAAATATTTGCATTCATGCTTATGATGAAATTGAGATTATTCTTCGTTTTATTGTTCCATTCATTGCTTTATAAATAGATAACATATATTCCATAAATCAATACGCAACGTTATTTTCGTCAATGTTGTGACGTCATGATTACGTCACATTTTTTACGTAACTTTCGGATTTATGAAAGTATCCGAATCCAGGTATGAAAGAAAGACGATCTACTAATGAGTAAGTCTAACCAAGCCCAGACTCGGTTTGAAGGATTATAGGATTAACATATGGGAGAAAAGTAAAAACAAAGCAATATTTTTTCAAGAAATAGATCATGGATTTTACAAAAAGAAAAAAATCTAGAATGTCTTATTCAGAAACAACACTTACAATCGATTTCAAAACTGCATTCATCGTCAATTTATTAACTCGTTTATCCCTAAAACGCATTTGAGCTCTTCTGATACAAAGTCTGGGACAGTCCATTATAAATATTCAGGGGTTAATGGTTCAAGGAACACCACATTTGATAAAATTCTTGGAAATGCACACTTTTAAATAAGTTCTTTTTAAAGCAGGCATTACATTTGATGATATTTTAAGAATGTATAGCTTTAAATATGATTTTCTTTAAAATATGCATTACATTTGATATTCTTGGAAATGTATTGCTTTAAATATGTTTTTCTTTAAAACAGGCATCACATTTGATAAAATTCTTGGAAATATATAGCTTTAAACATGTTCTTCTTTAAAACAGGCATCACACTTGATGAAAATCTTGGAAATATATAGCTTTAAACATGTTTTTCTTTAAAACATTCATTACATTTGATAAAATTCTTGGAAATATATAGCTTTAAACATGTTTTTCTTTAAAACAGGCATTACATTTGATGAAATTCTTGGGAATGCTGAAGTGTTTTTCTTCGCTGGTTACGAGACCACAACGATAACCCTATCTATGGCCTCATATTACCTCGCCTTGTATCCCGAGTACCAAGACAAATTACGACAGGAGATTACAGATAAAGTTGGCTCTGTACGTGTATTTTACCATTCTCAATACTACAAGGGTTACTTTCACTGTCATTACATCCACCCCTGGACTATCTCAGAGAAGAAACTTCTTTTCTAAGATTACAGAGATAGCGATACCCAAACTCAAAGCAGCACAGTCAACAACAATTAATTCGTTTACTCTACATCAAAGAAAAATTGGTCAGTTATTTTCTCCTGAACTGAATGTAGTTTTACTATGGGATAGTCCATGGGTGGATATAATGACAGTGATAGTAAACCTAGAAGTATTGAGGATGACATTTTACAGGATTCAGTCTGTCTTTGCATATTATTTATCCCTTTGTTAGTGCATATCGATTGTTTTTGAGTGAAACATACGTCGTTTCCTCTAATAACTATGACGTTACGCTCAACAACATATGGCCGTTGCAATACATACATGACAAAATTCCATCAGTTTATCGAACAAATGTTCGATATTTAATTAAGCACTGGTGTCATAATGTTTAAGGTTTAAGACTGTTTAAACTCATGATATTTCGTATGCCTACATATCACTTCTTAGATGTACTTTAACATAACTTGGTGAATAAAAAGAGTGGCTCTTTAAGTGATATGCATCGTGAGTGTAAAAATCCATACAAGGAGATCCTATCACTTATTCACTTGTCTATATAATATGTTTTGTTTATAGTCCGATCTGTCCTATGACAACGTTCGTGAGGTGGAATACCTAGAGATGATCATTAATGAAACTCTCCGTATAAGTCCTCCTGCGACAAGGTACGGTACTTCGTAGAATATTACTTTCAATAAACCTCAACTAGTTAAATCACTGTATATTGAAGCCATTTGACTCATTGTAACGCAGTATGTTGACACTATTTGACTCATTGTAACGCAATATATTGACGTCATTTGACTCATCGTACCGCAGTATATTGACGCCATTTGACTCATTGTAACGCAGTATGTTGACGTCATTTGACTCATTGTAATGCAGTATGATGACATTTTGACTCTTGTAACGCAGTGTATTGACGCCATTTGACTCATTGTAACGCAGTTTATTGACGCCATTTGACTCATCGTACCGCAGTATATTGACGCCATTTGACTCATTGTAACGCAGTTTATTATTTTTCTGGATTTTTTGTAACTTCTCATTGGTCAAAAACACGCCACGTGATCACCGATAAAAACTACATTGCACGATTTTTCCGGAAGTAGTTTATAGAAAAGGTATATCGCACGGTTATTTTTAGCTAACGTTATCATCTACGTTACCAAAACGCTTCGTGTTCCTGGCACTTTGAAACAAACGCTTTGAGTTTGAAGCGTAACCACAAAATGTGACAGACGACGTTGAATGTTTCGGTTTCTATCAAAGATGATATTGACTTCCAGCTGATAACTTTAAATTTTCAACATAAACACGGTAGGAAACAATCGAATAACATTCATTAAGCATCTGGAGCCATTGAATAGTGAATACGTTTGATATTTATTTTTAAAAATCCACCTTGACTAGTAACAACATTAGGCCTAGGCTAATCCTACTGTATGTATACGATTTTTATTTTACGGAATGGAGTACTAAGAATAATAAAAGCGTGAAGTGCATCAATTGATACTGTCTTCAAATGTTTTTTTAAAACTAAAATTGTCACAAAATTATAAGATTGTAACTGTCTTCACGAAGCAGAATTTACAATGCGTGTTTATTTAGTGTCACACTCATTTCAAAATGTAAAAATCCGGAAAAATAATAAAACAATTATAGCATTTTGATTTCGGTCAATACATGGTTATATCGACCACAGAAAAAATATCGACCTCGGACTACGTCCTCGGTCAATATTTTTTCTTTGGTCGATATAACCATGTATCGACCTCATCAAAATGCTATATTTGTATAATATATTGACGCCATTTGACTCATTGTAGCGCAGTATGTTGACACCATTTGACTCATTGTAACGCAATATATTGACGTCATTTGACTCAATGTAACGCAGAATGATGATATTTTGACTCCTTGTAACAGTATATTGACACCATTTTACTCACTGTAACGCAGTATATTGACGTTATTTGGCTCGCTGTAACGCTGTATGTTGACACCATTTGACTCATTATAACGCAGTATATTGACGCAATTTGACTCATTGTAACGCAGTATATTGACGTCATTTGACTCATTGTAACGCAGTATATTGACGTCATTTGACTCAATGTAACGCAGAATGATGATATTTTGACTCCTTGTAACACTATATTGACACCATTTTACTCATTATAACGTGGTATGTGGTCACTGTGACTTATTGTAACGCAGTATTTGACATTTTGATTCATTGTATTTTAATTCTTCAGGACAGACAGAGTTTGTATCAACGACACTGTGATAAATGGCGTACAAATCCCAGCAGGGATGAACATCAGTGTGCCCATCTATGGTATCCACCATGATCCGGACAACTGGGAAGATCCGGACAAATTTATTCCGGAAAGGTAGAACGAAATATCATATATTATTACAATGGACTATTCATTATCCTATACACCTCTATGTTAACTACTAACTAGTATCCATCTTGATTCGGTTTGGAAACGCAGTTGGCTTTTAAGTAATTGGCCCAAATATCTGAAAGCATTTCGTCTTTACTTACCCCATAACCATTACATATAATATAATTACAATAGAAATAGAAATTCCAAAGGGGTTTTGGCGCCCACCAAAGAATGGCCTATATCTGACAATGGAAAGAGGGATCTTTCTCTGCTTTTCAAACTTCAACTACGAAAATCCATGATGACCAGTCCCAAAATGCAATATCCACAACTACAGTTCAAGGGGAGTCTATATATTGAATTTGAGGAAGATCCCTTTAGAAATAGCGGTAACAGACTTCAACTATCAAAATTTAAGATGCCGACATGTCAGTCATCGTGTTCCCCGATCAGTCCAAAAGCACAATATGTACAACTATAGTCCTAAGGTAACATACAGATCAAATTTTTGACATACCCCTTCTGTGCTTTTGTTTATAGAAATAACGGTAACAAACTTCAACTATTAAAATCGAAGATGGCGGCCAGTTGGCCATGTTGTCTACCGATCGGTCCCAAAATACAATATGTATAACTAGGGTTCTAGAGGAACCTACATATGGAATTTGAGATAGATCCCTTCAGTACATTCTGAGATGTAGCGGTAATAAGAAGCATTAACGGACCACAAACCACGGACGAAAGGCGCTTTGAAAAAACAAATGGTTTTTTTACAGATTCGCGAAAAGCTACGACCCCATGACCTTTCTTCCTTTCGGATATGGACCCCGGATTTGTATCGGCATGCGACTTGTTCAAATGGAACTGAAAATGTGTCTAGCTAAAGTAATCCGTAACTTCAGGATTTCTGTTTGCAGCGAGACACAGGTACTAACTATCTTGTATATGTAATTTGACATTGGCGGTTTCGAGGTCCCAAAACGACGTGGGTAAAGTACAATTTACCGTTGATTAGTCCCATTGGAGAGATTGTGACGTCATCTGTTGACGTGAATTTTGTGACGTCATAATCAGGTGGGACACATCGTCGGGTATTGTATTTTATCCACGTCGTTTTGGGACCTCGATACCCCCAATTGATATTCTGAACTTGCATATTAATTACTTATTTGTCATGACGGTGAGTATTGAATTCATGTCATGTTTTTTTGTGAACACAACATCACATATAATATTTCAGAAACATCTCCCAAGATTTATTGTGCTCCCTCATTGACCTCAATCTCTAGGTGCAATGAACTCTGGGAGAGATTTCGAAAGATTTCGTTCACAAATTGATGACCGATACTGGTATATAACTCTACAATATGTAGAAAAGGAATATAAATGATATATAATTCATGTACCACGTGATATCAGATAACGTTTGTGCGGTACTATCCTTTCAGCGGAAAGATCAAATAGATTTGGTTCCATCACCACTAGAGATACAAGTCCCGTACAAACATCATGGGGTATTACTTGGTACCTTAATCCCATTGTCAAAAAAACGTAACCTACTAAAGTATGGGTTTTTTTGTCGTTTTTTTTTTTAATTTACCTCAATCCACGAGATTATGAATTTCACATTATTATTTATTAAAGAACTTTATATTTCAGAGCTAATTATTTCCTTCCCCTACAGTCTCAAAATGGAAATAGATTTGTTAATTTATTCGCCCCATTACCTCTCGGAAGAAGTTGTTTTGTATTTCATTCTTTTTTTTACTCTACAGATTCCACCTGAAATGTTGAAGTTGGGCTTGTTAAAGCCACAGAATGTAAAACTGAGACTGGAAGAGATCAAATAGACAGTAATTCTGTGAAGAAAGTGATCGCGAATAGTATCATATACTTTCCAATACTGCATAGATGTTTAATTTCATGGGTGTAAAATTTCGCGATTTATCGCGGGGTTATTTTCGTGAATTATCTTTGTAGCCTTTGAAAGCGTTAAGACGACAAGCTATAATATGTAAAACTTCGCAAATTTGGATGGATCCGCAAATTATGCGAAATTATAAACCCGGGAATATTAACAACCATACGTGTCTGTCTATTAAACAAATGTCAAATAAAGTACTTTAGATTTCTTCATTAATAGTAATAAAATAAAACTTCATCAAGAAGCCTTAACGGTCACCTGATATTTGATACTTAGTTATGTCATTTACATGCCATCTGGTGTATTTTGTTCACGAAATAGGAACATACATCCAATAGGTCTATATACAAAGTTTCATTAAGCTTGGTGCATATTTACTCACATCACCGTGTTCATAAAGTTCAATCATTATTATTGCAAAGGGCAATAACTCCGCCATTATTATTATTGCAAAGGGCAATAACTCCGTAAATAAGTTCGAGTCGAATCAAGCTGATTTTCGAACTCGTCCGAGATATTTCCAATGTTAGTCTACAGACAAAGTTTCAGTAAGCTCGGTTCATTTTTACTCAAGTTATCGTGTTCACAAGGTTCAATAATTATTAATGCAAAGAGCAATACCTCCATTAATAATCGTATTAGGCCGATTTTCAAACTCGTCCGAGATATATCCAATGTTAGACTACATACAAAGTTTCATTAATCTCGGTTTATATTTATTAAAGTTATGGCGTTTACAAGGTCCAGTAATAATTATAAGTGCAAAGGGCAATAACTCAGTACATTACCGTCGAATCAAGCTGATTTTCGAATTCGTCTGAGATATTTCCAATGTTAATCTACAAACATTTTAAATTATTAAACTCAGTTTATATTTACTAGTTATCGCGTTCAAATGGAAATGTTAACGGACGTCACACGACGCCGAACGAAAGACTATCGCAATATGGTCACCATGACCAATGGTCAGTGACCTAAAGATCTCATTTATCTCATGTAAATTTCAAGCATAATGATACTGTACGGGTCGCAGGGTCAAATTATGTGATATGGGTAGAATCAAATATTGAAATTAGTAGAAATACTATTTTATCTGGATGACCAGCTGTACAAAGCTATTCAAAACATGTAAGCAGAGAAATCCCGATATCCGTTTTACATGTACTGTAAACTATTTTTTTTTCGTGCGATAAAATTTCCCGTCTTTTGCAGAAATTATGATTTCGCGAAATTAAATCGCCGCGAAAGTGTTTCAAACACAAGTAAAGTAGAGTCTAGATCGCGAAATTAAATCGTCGTAAATAAGCGTGATTTAGACAAAAAACGTGAAATTAAGTTTTCGGGAAAAGAAGTTTAGTTGCATTATACTGCATCTTAAAATATCCCCTTGTTGCCTTGTACATGGTCCTTTAATATGGGAAAGGGAAAAAATAATTTACAATCGACAAATATACATTTTAATGCATTTAATGTTAATTATAAATTTCACAATTTGTAATGCGATTCATTGGCATGTTCATTATAATTTGACAAAATATGGATTTAAGCACCAAATAGAACACAATCTAATTGAAATTAGACTTGTAACTACGCTCAACTAGATGCTCTACGTTAAAAATTCTACTGGAGTGTAATGTAGAGCATCGTAGTGGAGCGCAATTAAAAGTCTAATTCCAATTAGATTGTAAATAGAACACATATTACATCAATAATACAGTCAGTAGTACAATCACAAAACACATCTAAATCGAATATCACAGTCTTTACTTCACTCTCTTCAATCACAGATACATCACAGCGACAATAATGTATAGCACGTTATTATCGCGGGGATGACACTTCTTGCGATTTCCGCAGGATATTGTGGTAATAGCGAACATTTTAGCCGCGAAATATCAAGAAATGGTTTAATAATATATATTCCTAAGGCAGTTCGCGACAATCTAAAGCGGCTAAAATTTATATTTTCTCGTTTTGAGATGAATTTGCGTAAAATATTGACCAGCGAAAATAACAGGCTATACGGTATAAAACGGTATGGCACAATGGTAGATAAATAAACGAAGGGCAAAAACACAAAACGCAAAATACATGTTGGCTGGTTTTGACATAGGATGAGTTCACATGACCATTCCTAATAATATACCTGATATGGGTAATGATTTGAATGCTGAGTGGACGACTAATACCCCCTTCTGCCCAAATTTAGTAATAACTCCATTAATAGGGTACATTGTTGAACCTATATAGTTCACATAACTCCCCTTTGTGCCAGGGTTATGTGTATCAAAATCTGTCGAGTAGTTTAGGAGGAGCTAGGCGGACAAAACTGTGTCTACAGACAGACAGACAGACAGACAGACGGATAACCCAATTACAGTATACACCTTTCCCCCTTAACTTAGTTGCGGGATATAATTATGAGCAATATAATTGAGTTTTGGCAATGAAGTAAACATTTTGGTATAAATTGATCAACCAAATAAAAATGGATTGATTATTTTTAGAAAATAGATGAAAGGTCACCTATATAACCACATTCGTATCATGTAACTTTCTTAAAATAGATATAAATAGATTTGTCAATTGCAGTATTTATTAAAAATTAGCATGTATACCGTATGTATTGCAAGCTTCATCGTGACAAGATAAACTCTAGGTTATACAGTAGCCAAACAAAGGACAGTTAATCTGTAAATTATCTGGCCATACAAAAGGGCAATATCTCTGTAAATATTCGAGTCATACAAAGGGCAATTACTCTGTAAATATATTGGTCATTCAAAGGACAATAACTATGTAAATTATCATTGAAATGACCTAAATTTCGATATAAGAAATAAAGCTGAAAAGGATACCATGACAATGGACAAATGTAATGCCAATTGATTTATAGGATTTTTGGTTCATGTAAAATACTGACATTATCATATAACAAGTACTTCATAATGAGATAATAATGATATCTTTAGAATATAGTATATATATGAAGTATCATTCAGTCTGGTATTAGTACAATAATACATATCACTGTTTAAAGCCAAGCTATATAATCACAAACAAATTATAATTTAAAAGATAAAGCAATACAGTTCTGAAAAAACCCACTTTTTGATCTTTAAAAGTAAAGGAACCTATAACATGGATGTCAACCTGAAATCTTCTATAAGTGGTCCTTTATACATATAGCTGCTCTTTTTATTATACAAATTTAATGTAATTATTAATATTTAAAATGTATGTATACTGACAGTGTATTATGACATCATGTTGCACATCACAACAAGACAATTGCTAATTTTGCTATTCTGAAGCTAGCTGGTCACACGTAGAACTTGCTTGCTTTTTTATGAGCTGCTGTTGAGGCAAAAGACACCAGACCCGGTGTCATGTCAAAATTGTATCTCTCATCAAAAACTATCCAGGTGCTTTTTTGATGGGGGATACTTTGATATGACACCGACCTGGGACTCTCATAAGACCAATGCCTCACATATGTGGTTCTTATGTATACAGTGTAATATGTGTGAACAATAACTGATTAGGTGGTTACACATGTGTTACAGTGTAAGTTACATGTGTGTTACAGTGTAAGTTACATGTATGTTATCGACTGTTGAGTTAGTTACACATGTGTTACAGTGTAAGTTACATGTGTGTTACAGTGTAAGTTACATGTGTGTTACAGTGTAAGTTACATGTGTGTTACAGTGTAAGTTACATGTGTGTTACAGTGTAAGTTACACGTGTGTTACAGTGTAAGTTACATGTGTGTTACAGTGTAAGTTACAAGTGTGTCACAGTGTAAGTTACACATGTGTTACAGTGTAAGTTACACATGTGTTAACGACTGTTTAGTTAGTTACACATGTGTTACAGTGTAAGTTACATGTGTGTTATCGACTGTTGAGTTAGTTACACATGTGTTACAGTGTAAGTTACATGTGTGTTACAGTGTAAGTTACATGTGTGTTACAGTGTAAGTTACACGTGTGTTACAGTGTAAGTTACACGTGTGTTACAGTGTAAGTTACATGTGTGTTACCGTGTAAGTTACATGTGTGTTACAGTGTACAGTTTACATGTGTGTTACAGTGTAAGTTACATGTGTGTTACAGTGTAAGTTACATGTGTGTTACAGTGTAAGTTACATGTGTGTTACAGTGTAAGTTACATGTGTGTTACAGTGTAAGTTACATGTGTTACAGTGTAAGTTACACATGTGTTACAGTGTAAGTTACATGTGTTACAGTGTAAGTTACACATGTGTTACAGTGTAAGTTACATGTGTGTTATCGACTGTTGAGTTAGTTACACATGTGTTACAGTGTAAGTTACAACTGTGTTACAGTGTAAGTTTCATGTGTGTTACAGTGTAAGTTACATGTGTGTTACAGTGTAAGTTACATGTGTGTTATCGACTGTTGAGTTAGTTACACATGTGTTACAGTGTAAGTTACATGTGTGTTACAGTGTAAGTTACAAGTGTGTTACAGTGTAAGTTACATGTGTGTTACATGTGTGTTACAGTGTAAATTACATGTGTGTTACAGTGTAAGTTACATGTGTGTTACAGTGTAAGTTACAAGTGTGTTACAGTGTGTAAGTTACACATGTGTTACAGTGTAAGTTACATGTGTGTTAACGACTGTTTAGTTAGTTACACATGTGTTACAGTGTAAGTTACATGTGTGTTTCAGTGTAAGTTACATGTGTGTTACAGTGTAAGTTACATGTGTGTTACAGTGTAAGTTACATGTGTGTTACAGTGTAAGTTACAAGTGTGTTACAGTGTAAGTTACATGTGTGTTACAGTGTAAGTTTACATGTGTGTTACAGTGTAAGTTACATGTGTGTTACAGTGTAAGTTACATGTGTGTTACAGTGTAAGTTACACGTGTGTTACAGTGTAAGTTACATGTGTGTTACAGTGTAAGTTACATGTGTGTTACAGTGTAAGTTACATGTGTGTTACAGTGTAAGTTACATGTGTGTTACAGTGTAAGTTACATGTGTGTTACAGTGTAAGTTACATGTGTGTTACAGTGTAAGTTACATGTGTGTTACAGTGTAAGTTACATGTGTGTTACCGTGTAAGTTACATGTGTGTTACAGTGTAAGTTACATGTGTGTTATCGACTGTTGAGTTAGTTACACATGTGTTACAGTGTAAGTTACAAGTGTGTTACAGTGTAAGTTACCTGTGTGTTACAGTGTTAGTTACATGTGTGTTACAGTGTAAGTTACATGTGTGTTACAGTGTAAGTTACATGTGTGTTACAGTGTAAGTTACATGTGTGTTACAGTGTAAGTTACATGTGTGTTACAGTGTAAGTTATACATGTGTTACAGTGTAAGTTACACATGTGTTACAGTGTAAGTTACATGTGTTACAGTGTAAGTTACACATGTGTTACAGTGTAAGTTACATGTGTGTTATCGAGTGTAAGTTATACATGTGTTACAGTGTAAGTTACACATGTGTTACAGTGTAAGTTACATGTGTTACAGTGTAAGTTACACATGTGTTACAGTGTAAGTTACATGTGTGTTATCGACTGTTGAGTTAGTTACACATGTGTTACAGTGTAAGTTACATGTGTGTTACAGTGTAAGTTACATGTGTGTTACAGTGTAAGTTACATGTGTGTTATCGACTGTTGAGTTAGTTACACATGTGTTACAGTGTAAGTTACAAGTGTGTTACAGTGTAAGTTACACTGTGTGTTACAGTGTAAGTTACATGTTGTGTTACAGTGTAAGTTACATGTGTGTTACAGTGTTAGTTACATGTGTGTTACAGTGTAAGTTACATGTGTGTTACAGTGTAAGTTACATGTGTGTTACAGTGTAAGTTACATGTGTGTTACAGATGTAAGTTACACATGTGTTTACAGTGTAAGTTACATGTGTTAACAGTGTAAGTTACACATGTGTTACAGTGTAAGTTATTGATGTGTGTTACAGTGTAGTCGAGTTAGTTACACATGTGTGTTACAGTGTAAGTTACATGTGTGTTACAGTGTAAGTTACATGTGTGTTACAGTGTAAGTTACATGTGTGTTACAGTGTAAGTTACATGTGTGTTATCGACTGTTGAGTTAGTTACACATGTGTTACAGTGTAAGTTACATGTGTCTTACAGTGTAAGTTACATGTGTGTTACAGTGTAAGTTACATGTGTGTTAACGACTGTTGAGTTGGTTACACATGTGTTTCTATGTAGGTCCACACATGTGTTACTGTTGAGTTGGTTACACATGTGTAGGGTGTTGGGAGGAAGCGCCACATAGGAGACAAATCTTCTCAGGAACACACAGTCGGTGGAACACATGGCCTGAAAATCAACAACAATACATCAACATTCTAAAAGGTACTGCATACGTACTTACTATAGCGGTAGTTTTGTTTTAGCGCTTTTTGCATCGTATATGAAGCGCTAATTCATGTACAGCACTAAATTTTGTAGAAGGGTACTTTCGGTATTGAACCATTGAATTGTGCTAATTCATATTTGCGATGAATCATACTTTACAGTTTTTCACATTTGACTGAATATTTGACTGTGCTGCTATAAGTATGTTTACAGTATATCCTCCATACTTTGCAGAGTATAAGTCACAACTTTTCTCCTACAAAATCGGGAGTGCGACCTATACACCAGTGCGACTTATACGTGGACAAAAACCAAAATCAGACTATGTTTTGGCATTATGTATTTGTACCCAAGAAACAAACTTTGATTGAAGTAAATTTTGAAAAGTCAGGCAAAAAGCAGCTTGGCAGTTTTTCTTATCTAATGGTGTGATACAGACTGGGGCTGCAGTGGCCAAGTGATTAATATGTCCTGACATGTTATCACAAAGCCTCTGGGTTTCCAGTTGGAATCCCACATCGACCAGTTACCAAATTACTGAATGCAGGCGGTTTTTTCTCTGTACTCCGGTTTTTCATTCTAAACCATTCTTCAATAAACATATTAACTGTATTTACTGTTAACAGAATGTTAAACCAAACAAACTTAACATAAGATTAGTCTAAGAGTACTATAAACTAACTTCCTTTAGCGGCCATTAAATCTCACAATTTCTTTTTGAAAACAAGTTTGCAAAAATAAACTTTCGCAAATTTCAAAAATAAATGGAAGTATATATGAATTTAAACTATATCTATATACATTTGCAGAGATAAACGTTCATGAATTTATTGTGAATGCAGAATTCATGAAAATAATTCATATGCTAAAGAAAGTTGGGTTTACAGTACAATTGGGAATGAAATGAAACTGAAGTGATGTAAAACTTGACCTACCGCATTGGAATGAGAGTATACCAGGCTCGACATGTGACACGGCCTCAGTCAGAGAGAGGTTACAGCACAAACAGTTCCTACAACCAGATACAGTAAAACCTGAGTTAACCGACCACTGACTTTACCGACATCCTGTCATATGCAAACACATTTGTCAAAACATTTTTGTTGTTGTAAATTTTCATGAGTGGGCGCTATATATGCAAAAAAAAAGGTATATGTTTAAACAGATATAAATATATATAGAATATTCTGTGATTTTGTGATGATATGAGGAAAACTGGAAGAGTTCACTTAAGGAACTATCCTTACGAAATGTTCACCTTCACGAGGTCATTTACATGAACATACTAGTCAAATTTACCCCTTAGTCCCCGCTACTTATGTAATGGCAGTAATGAGCCCAATAATTTGTAAAATTTAAAATCCCAATCTTTTTACGTCTATGCTGGGGATCAACCCCCTGCTTGTTAGGTAAAAGCCAAATTCATTAATAAAGGAAATATAACCTGGTGAGCTTTGTGTTGATGCCCCAATGGCTTTCTATATCCTCCTGATATCTCCAGCAAGGCTGGGCCGACACGGGCATGTACGCAATCTGGAAGAAAACAAATCTCCGTGTACACATATACATGTACAGTTCAACCTTAATTACATGTACATAATTACATACTAATCATTTGATATACCTTATAGTCGATTATTTCCACGAGTCAGAATTTTTGCAATTTGGACCTACCGTATTCGCCTTAATTACCACCAAGGGTGCTTCAAAAATTGTAACCATCGGAGGGGGTGCTTAATAGGGAACTAATATGTAAGAAGTGGACAAAAATTCTCTAATAAAAGTCATCAATATTAAACTCTTTCTGTACCCATGACACTGTAATCTGTTACAATAAACTAAACTTGCCTTTGCCCTTTTAACCTCTGAGATGTATTATCTTGTCGTGATTCACAGGTAAAAATACTTGTAAGTTCATGTAATATGGGATACAATGCTGATGTTAGAGACAGTTCAGGTTATAAAACCTCGTTAAATCCATTTGTACAACCTTAATTCCTTCTCCAGAAAAGAAGCGCTAATTATGGTGAATACGGTATAGCAAATCACATTTTTGTGATTTTGCTTCAATTGTTAGAAAAATTCAACCAATCCTTTTACATACAATATGTATATTTCATGGATCAAATTTCGCGGCAAAATTGATGACCTATGAAATCACAAAAATATCAAAAATATGTGCATAAATAACCGTGTCTATAGTGTAATGTTTATACATGGTGGTATATTGTGTACGTACCAGGCTATCTTTGTCCCTATGTGACGAAGTAAGATGGGAACCTTTAGCGGTTTTCTCCTGCACCATTGAATACAGCAACTGTATGGAAAAGGGAATAAAAGGTATTCATGATATATTCACAGCAACTAGGTGGAAAAGAGAATAAAAGGTATTCATGATATATTCACAAGTTAAATTTTCAAGCAATTTACATGGTGGTCATAAGAAATGGCTGTGTATACAGAGCTATTTCATGCACAGAATTTTTCAATTGATACTATAAATAATTATAACAAGAGGCCCACTGGCCTTGACATTCTTCTGACTAAATGTATTTTACATAAGACAACATAAATACAGGAAGTCATAGCAAAAATTTCAAAAGGAGGATCCCCCAGGATGGTTTGTAATCCATACAAGCGTTTAAGAAGAAGTTTGTCTTTGCATATTACAGAGTTGGCTCAATTATTACGGGTTGGTATCAATTGTTACGTCATTATTTTGTGAGCGCAATTCACATCCTTTTCTCCGAAACGTATGACGATATGCTTGCAAACACATGACGTCAAAATCAATACCTACCCTCAAGGGCAGATAACTCTGTAATATACAAATACAGAATAGGAACTACATCATATCATTGTAATACATGTATACAAGGCGTGTCTTACGAATTACATCAGATGAGAACCACTATGCATGTACACTACAGCGTAATGTAGGAGTGTAATAATTTGTGGATCCATGACAATGTCCAAATCAATGTTTTTGAGAAATAGAGGTGGCAAAATTGTTTCTGGAGAAGAAAAGATAAACTTCTACAGTAACAGTACTGGATCATGTAGATCATCAGTGACCAAGTAGCTGAATTGGTGAGCATTCAGCTAGTGTTTGGAGGGACTTCAAGTTTGTACTGCGGTCATGGCCATGCATTTTACACTCCTACTATACTATAAAAACTGACAACAAAATAGATATCAACATCAATCTGCATTAAAGTATTTTTGGATACACATACCTCTGGCATTAAGGTGGAAGGTTTCTTCGCCCACAGTACGAGTCTAGCTTCTCAAGGAGGTTGTGTGTCACGTTTCTACAATATCAATCAAACATAAGGTTTGGAAAATAAAGGACAGGATTGACTTTTTTAAAAATGGATTGAAAAAAAATTGTCTGCCTTTTGTCGGAGATCGCATCTAGGACAAAATGTGTTTTAAAGATGGCTCTGACATCAACCACAAATTTGTAGAGAAGATAGGCTAAGTCATCAAATCACAACACTTTGTCGGGAATGTCAGGATGATTTTCCATTGGATATAATTAAAGTGTCTTTCAAGTTGGCTGGGCGGCCATCTTGTACCCCGAAAAATTTGTGGGCGCTTCATTTCATCCAAGTTTCAGCCCAAAATCTTTCAAAATGAACGAGGCCATCTTGGATTAGACGCCGAAAAATCACTGATATGTCTAGATCACAAAATTATGTCGCAGCTAACGTTTCAATTACATTTTCTTGT